>NC_079195.1:201520007-201820007 GCF_029499605.1 Hyla sarda
CAGAAAAATGTTTTAACCCATGAGCGTTGAGAAGACAGACAGGAGACGTCAGATTAGGTCACGCTGTTAGAAACAAAGTCCCCAACAAGTCCCCTCATTTCTAAACAGCCCGGCAAGTGTAGGTCAGGACTTCAGAAGGTCCCATTCATACACATAACAGTATATACACGTACACCCGCACGGGTACATGGCGCCTGCTGAGAAATGAAGGGGAGATCATTCTTATATTCTCGGGTAGGGAAAGCAGCAGCTGCGCTTGGTCCTTTAGAAGCCAACACTGATGGCATCTGGGCATCGCAGGGTTGGCATCTGCCAGGCTGGGGATTGGTCATGGTCTCCTCAGAGCTTGGCCTTCACAGGCTGCAGCTGCAGGCTCTGCAACTTCATGGCGAGTCCCATATTCCCGGTGATCTTCAGCTTGCCCTGGAAGAAAGCCTGAAAGGCGTGAACCAGATTAGTAACAGTAAACGTATAAGTGATTATCTATAGATGTATCGTGCTGGTCAATGGCCCCTGTAACAAATATTAAAGGAGTACTGCAGTCTTAAATGGACAAAGAAGGCCGAGTCCACCGCAGTATCAAAGCAATGCGTGAAGTTAATTCAGCAATCAACCAACATGGAGAACAGGTGACGCGTTTCGGCCACGGTAAGTAGCCTTAGTCATACGTATAACTACTTACTTACCATGGCCGAAACGCGTCACCTGTTCTCCATGTTGTCTGATTGCTGAATTAACTTCACGCATTGCTTTGATACTGCGCTGGACTTCTTTGTCCATTTACTTCAGGAGACCTGGGTCCGGTCTCGTCCGTGTCGCGGTCCAGGCGGGAGGGTGAGCTGTACTGATAAGCTTCGGTGAATACTGCGGTCTTAGACACTTATCCCCTATCCGCAGGAGATCGCAGGGGGGTCCCACCGTTAGGACCCCCCCCCCCCCCTGCAATCAGACACTTACCCCCTATTCTGTGGACCGCCCGCGATCTCCTGTATGTGGACCCGGCATTGCCGCAGCTAATGCGTGTGTCGCCGACCTCACTGAGGTCGACAACATGTCCCCTCACTACAGCTCTATGGGAGAAGAACGAACATTGCATCTCCGCCTCTCCCATAGAGATACATGGAGGGGGCGTGTCGGCCGCGATGTCATGCTGAGGCCGATACACCGCCTGCAAGGGAGAGCCGCTGAAAAGCTGGGGCCCAGTACAGGAGATACGGGATATAGTGTCTGATCATGGGGGTCTGAACGTTGGGACCCCCGCGATCTCCTGTATGGGGCCCCAGCTTTGTTGAGGCTCTGCGTTGCAGGAGGCATGGCAGCCGCAGCATGACGTCACGGCTGACACGCCCCCTCCATGTATCTCTATGGTGGGACAGGTGGAGATGCAGTGTTCGTGCATCCCTGCTTCCCCCCATAGGGCTTATTTTTTTGCGCTACCAAATTATACTTTGTATTGACATCAATCATGTCACCATAAAATTTATGGCGAAACCAGAAAAAAAAAATATTTGCGGGGCAAAATTGGAAAAGACAAACAAAAAAAACACATTTTGTAACTTTTGGGGGCTTCCAATTCTATGCAGTGCACTTTTCAGCATAAACAACACCATATCTTTATGTCCATACGGTTACAAGGATACCTCATTTATATAGGTTTTATTTTACTATTTAAAAAAAACTATAAACTACCTGCACCAAAATTAGTAGGTTTAAAATTGTCATCTTCTGACCCCTATAACTTTTTTATTTTTCCATATACAGGGATGTATGAGGGCTCATGATGTGAAGTTTTTATCGGTACCATGTTTATTTTGATGGGGCTTTTTGATGGCTTTTTATACATTTTTTAGGGTATACAACGTGACCAAAAATACACAATTTTGTTTTTTTTTTTTTACGTGTACGCGGTTTCATTTTTATAGTTCGGTCATTTAAGCACGCGGCGATACCACATATGTTTATATTTATTAGGTTTATATATATTTTTTAGATGGAATTTGGGAAAAGGGGGGGGGGGGTAGTTAAACTTTTAATTTGGAGTATTTAATGGGTTAACGGGTGTTTTTTTTTACTTATTTATTTATTTATTTTTTTTTACACTTTATTAGTCCCCTAGGGGACTTTTAGGAGGAATCATCAGATTCCTCATACAGATAAATGTAGTCCCATAGAACTCCATTGATCTGTGTGCTCTGCGCTCGATAAAGTCTTGCTAAACCAGGCTATATCAATCTCAGAGCCGGGACCAGCAGAGGATGAGAGGTAAGCCTTCTGGCTACCTCAGAAGTGGATGCCCCCGCCCCCCGTGATCGTGCTGCAGGGGCGTGATCCACGCCACTGGATCACCAGGGACTGGTTAAAGGTCCCTTTAGACGCCGCTGTTAGCTTTGACAGTGGCGATTTAAAAGGTTAAGGTAATAGCCACGGCGATGGCCACATGTCGGCTATTAACAGCGGCTCCCAGCTACAGGAATCAGCTAGGGGCCGGCCGGTATGGCGCAGCCTCAAGTCGGGAGCTTGCGCCATACACTGTTAACGGCACAAGGACGTGAATACACATCCTTGGTTGGTAACAGGATGAGCTTGCTGGCCCCAACTTATGTCTATGCCTGATTCCCTATGTGTGGCCTAGAACGTCAATCTCGGGGTTTGTAGTCACAACTTCATGTCTAGTTGGACATTATCCAGAATTAGAAAAAAAAAAAAAAAGCGCCCCACCCCGTCCTCAGGTTGTGTGTGGTATTACAACTTGGCTCTTCACTTCAGTGGGACTGAGCTGCATTACCACACACAACCTGAGCACGGGCGCTAATTCTGGATAACGTCCAACTAGACGTGACAAAGTTGTGACTACAAACCTCAAGACTTCTGTTCCAGGCCACACATAGTGAATCAGGCATAGACATTAGAAGAAAAAAAAAGCGCCCACCCCGTCCTCAGGTTGTGTTTGGTATTGCAGTCCCACTGAACAGAATGGAGCCAAGTTGTAATACCACTTGCAATAACCTGAGGATGGGGTGGTGCGGTTTATTTTTTTAAATTTTTTTTTCCCTTTGTTTTTTCTATTCCTGAATTATCCCATTTTAAATTCAAGATAAAAAAGCAGAAATTAACAGATACAGGGTCTATGGCTCGACATGGGGACTACAGTTGGCTATAAACTGTCACCGGCAAACAGTGCGGTATCTAAATTCTTCATAGCCCTATATTGCAGTGTTTCTCAACCAGTGTGTCTCCTGCTGTTGCAAAACTACAACTCCCAGCATGCCCGGACAGCCTTTGGCTGGGAGTTGTAGTTTTGCAACAGCTGGAGGCATACTGGTGGGTAAACACTGCTATATTGGAAGCAGATTACTAGATTGTGCCCGATCTTACTGGGCTAGAGGTATCATACTTACTGTCTGTGGATTGATCTTGCCGGTCATCAATGATAGTAGGTCAGCATCTGACATGGTGATCGTACAGTCGGGTTTTTGATCTGCAACACAAATGATCAAAGAAAAATTTAAGTCTGTTCTCCCTATCTGGCAGCACAGTTATATAAATAATAAATATATTTAAATAATATTTATTATTAAATATATTAATTTAATTTGTCCTTTTTTTTATTTTTATTTCACAGCTAGAGCTCATGTACACAGCAAGGCCCTGTATAGCAGCAAGTCCCTATGGTTTTACATTACACCCTATATATGGCGCCTATGTGAGACACTGGATTCTTTCCCAGGAGCAATGCTCTGTAATATGGCAAACCTTCTCTAATGCAGCATCCAGGATTAGAAAAACAGAGCTCCTTTCTTCCAAAAACAGCACCACCCCTGTCCTCAGTTTGTGTGTGGTATTACAACTTGCTTCATTCACTTCAATGGGACTAAGCTGAAGACAGGTGTGATGCTGTTTTTGAAAGAGCTCTGATTTACATTGAGCTAAACAACTCCTTTAAATCTATATATCTATCTATATTCATATAATTTTAATTTTTTTATAATATAAATATATACACATATTTGTATGTAGATAGATAATAAAAATAACAAAAATATTATATATATATATATATATATATATAACCAAAGGATAAATTGGCCAGCACTATTGATCCAAACTATTGTAAAAACCTGGCTTGCAGGTGCAGGCTGCTGGGCTAAATATACAGCAACAGGAGAATACAGCAGCACACTGCTAGCACAAAGATATAGATGAAACATGAGTATATAGATAAAACATGAGTATATAGATAGAACATGAAAAGCTATACAGCTGTAATGCAATAAATGAAGATATGAAAATATGAGGTACTTAGCTTGCAAATTTGGCGCCAAATAGCGTGGACCGTCCCACCACTGTAAGGTGACCTCATTCTGGGACGGACCCTACACTGTGTATATGCCTCTGCTAGCTGTGTATATGCCTAGCTAAGTACCTCATATTTTCATAGTTTCATATCTTCATTTATTGCATTACAGTTGTATAGCTTTTCATCTTCTATCTATATACTCATGTTTTATCTATATACTCATGTTTCATCTATATCTTTGTGCTAGCAGTGTGCTGCTGTATTCTCCTGTTGCTGTATATATATATATATATATATAGCTTTGCTTTACTGGCACCATAACACCGGTCCATACTATGGCTGTGTTACCTGAGTTAAAGTGCACAGAGCCTTTGCCATTCTTCACATCAACCACCCAAGTTGCCTCTTCTCCACTAGGTCCTTCCTTTACCTTAAAGGCAAAGACTCCGCCAATCTTCTTAACAAACTGCTCTCCTTCCTGCAGGACAAGCATTAGAATGCAACATGTAAAATCATAATGTACTACAGTCTTAAAAATCTGTATCAAACCTAATATTAAAGGGGTACACTGGGGAACTGAACTTATCAGACATATATATAACATACACTGCTCAAAAAAATAAAGGGAACACTAAGATAACACATTCTAGATCTGAATGAATGAACTAATCATATGAAATACTTTCGTCTTTACATAGTTGAATGTGCTGACAACAAAATCACACAAAAATTATCGATGGAAATTAAATTTATCAACCCATGGAGGTCTGAATATGGAGTCACACTCAAAATCACAGTGGAAAACCCCACTACAGGCTGATCCAACTTTATGTAATGTCCTTAAAACAAGTCACAATGAGGCTCAGTAGTGTGTGTGACCTCTACATGCCCATATAACCTCCCTACAACACCTGGGCATGCTCCTGATGAGATGGAGGATGGTCTCCTGAGGGATGTCCTCCCAGACCTGGACTAAAGCATCCACCAACTCCTGGACAGTCTGTGGTGCAACGTGGCATTGGTGGATGGAACGAGACATGATGTCCCTGATGTGCTCAGTCGGATTCATGTCTGGGGAACGGGCAGGCCAGTCCATAGCATCAATGCCTTCCTCTTGCAGGAATTGCTGACACACTCCAGCCACATGAGGTCTAGCATTGTCTTGCATTAGGAGGAACCCAGGGCCAACCGCACCAGGATATGGTCTCACAAGGGGTCTGAGGATATTATCTCGGTACCTAATGGCAGTCAGGCTACCTCTGGCAAGCACATGGAGGGCTGTGCAGCCGCCCAAAGAAATGCCACCCCACACCATTACTGACCCACCGCCAAACTGGTCATGCTGGAGGATGTTGTAGGCAGCAGAACGTTCTCCACGGCGCCTCCAGACTCTGTCAGGTCTGTCACATGTGCTCAGCGTGAACCTGTTTTAATCTGTGAAGAGCACAGGGCGTCAGTGGCGAATTTGCCAATCTTGGTGTTCTCTGGCCAATGCCAAACGTCCTACACGGTGTTGGGTTGTAAGCACAACCCCCACCTGTGGACATCAAGCCCTCATACCACCCTCATGGAGTCTGCTTCTGACCATTTAAGTGGACACATGCACATTTGTGGCCTGCTGGAGGTCATTTTGCAGGGCTCTGGCAGTGCTCCTCCTTGCACAAAGGCGGCAGTAGGGTCCTGCTGCTGGGTTGTTGCCCTCCTACGGCCTCCTCCATGTCTCCTAATGTACTGGCCTGTCTCCTGGTAGCGCCTCTATTCTCTGGACATTACGCTGACAGACACAGCAAACCTTCTTGCCACAGCTCGCACTGATGTGCCATCCTGGATGAGCTGCACTACCTGAGCCACTTGTGTGGGTTGTAGACTCCGTCTAATGCTACCACTAGAGTGAAAGCACCTTCAGCATTGAAAAGTGACCAAAACCTCAGTCAGAAAGCATAGGAACTGAGAAGTGGTCTGTGGTCACCACTTGCAGAACCACTCCTTTATTGGGAGTGTCTTGCTAATTGCTTATAATTTCCACCTGTTGTCTGTTCCATTTGCACAACAGCATGTGAAATTGATTGTCAAGTGTTGCTTCCTGAGTGTTGCTTCCTGAGTTGCTTCCTTGTTATCAGTGTTGCTTCCTGAGTGGACAGTGTGATTTCACAGAAGTGTCATTGACTTGGAGTTACCTTGTGTTGTTTAACCCCTTAACGACCACGGACGTAAATGTACGTCCTGGTTTGGCGGGACTTCCCGCACCAGGACGTACATTTACGTCCTGTGTATGACCGCGAGCATCGGAAGGGTGCTCGCGTCATACGCGGCAGGTTCCGGCTGCTAGCAGCAGCCGGGAACCCGCCCGTAATGGCCGACATCCGCAATCCCACGGATGTCCGCCATTAACCCCTCAGATGCCGTGATCAATACAGATCACGTCATCTGCGGCATTGCGGTACTTTGATTGGATGATCGGATCGCCTGCAGCGCTGCTGCGGCGATCCGATCATCCAGCATGGCGGCCGGAGGTCCCCTCACCTGGCTCCGGCCGTCTTCAGGGGTCTTCTGCTCTGGTCTTAGATCGAGCAGAAGATCACCGATAATACTGAGCAGTGCTGTGTCCTATACATAGCACTGCACAGTATTAGCAATCAAATTATTGCTATAGATAGTCCCCTATGGGGACATAAAAAGTGTAAAATAAAAGTTGAAAAATGTAAAAATAAAGAGTAACAAAAAAAAAAAAAAAAAGTGAAAAATCCCCTCCCCCAATAAAAATTGTCAAATTTTCCAATTTTTACCCCCAAAAAGCGTAATTTTTTTAAAAATAAACATATTTGGTATTGCCGCGTGCGTAAATGTCCGTACTATCAAAATATAATGTTAATTATCCCGTACGGTGAATGGCGTAAACGTAAAAAATAAAAAAAAAATCCAAAAATGCAGCTTTTTTGTCACATTTTATAAAAAAAAAAAAAAAGTTATCTAAAAGTTTTATATATGCAAATGTGGTATCTAAAAAAAGTACAGATGACGGCACAAAAAATGAGCCCTCATACCGCCCTATATACGGAAAAATGAAAAAGTTATAGGTGGTCAAAATAGGGCGATTACTGATTTTGTACAAAAAGTTTTAGATTTTTTTTTAAGCGGTACAAAAATATAAAAGTATCTAACCATGGGTATCATTTTAATCAAATTGACCCACAGAATAAAGAACACGTGTCATTTTTACCGTAAATTGTACAGTGTGAAAACGAAACCCTCCAAAAATGTGCAAAATTTATGTTTTCATTGAAATTTCCTCCCTAAAAAAAAATTTTTTTTTGGGTTCGCCGCACATTTTATGGTAAAATGAGAGGTTTCATTACAAAGTACAATTGGTCACGCAAAAAACAAGCCCTTATATGGGTCTGTAGATGGAAAAATAAAAGAGTTATGGATTTTAGAAGGCGAGGAGGAAAAAACGAAAACGCAAAAATAAAATTGGCCTGGTCATTAAGGTGAAAATGGGCTTGGTCATTAAGGGGTTAAGTGTTCCCTTTATTTTTTTGAGCAATGTATATTATATATATATTTATTGCAGGCTGAGAGAAGAGTGAGGGGGGAGAGAAGACATCAGATGAGCAAAGGGAGAGGGCATGGCATGGATGACAAGCAGCCTAACACTGCTGGGGCTTCAGGAGACTGGGAAAGCTGGGTGACAGGCAGTACACAGTGCAGGGCTCACAGTACCCCCCCCCCCCCCCCCACAATATTGTGTTATTTATATATTATTGTTGTTGTTTTTCCACTCCCACAGGAAAACCAGGCAATGTTGGGTGCTCAGCTAGGTAAATATAAAATGATACAAATATTTAGTTGCTCTTTTACAACTGCAGATTTATCCCTACAAGCCCCATTCACACCTGAGTATTACAGAAGGACAGTACAGTATAGATCCATCATTGTGCACTGTAAAAAGTACATGTGTATTTATTCTAGGTCACTCAAGGGAACGCACTAAAATTTAGATTTTGCCCTCAGACCTTCACTTATCAGAGAACAGCTTCACCGATTAGAAAAATGATCTTTGATCCGATCGACTGGAATGTTTTACTACAGCCTTGGTTGTAAAATCTGAATGTATGTTATAGTCATCTTTTTGGGTCTGACTAAGGGCATACATACCATAGTGACAGACTATGTGGCTGCCCTTGGAGAAAGGGGGTCCTGTTCCTGTGTAGAACTCCTCTATCCAAAAAACAGCACTTTTAGCAATTTAAAAGGGGTACTCCAGTGAAAACCTTTTTTCTTTTTAATCAACTGGTGGCAGAAAGTTAAACATATTTGTAAATTACTTCTATTAAAAAAATCTTAATCCTTCCAGTACTTATTAGCTGCTGAATGCTACAGAGGAAATTCCTTTCTTTTTGGAACACTAATGACATCATGAGCACAGTGCTCTCTGCTGACATCTCTGTCCATTTTATCAACCGTGCATAGCAGATGTATGCTAAGGGCAGCATGGTGGCTCAGTGGTTAGCACTGCTGCCTTCAGTGCTGGGGACTTGGGTTCAAATCCCACTAAGGACAACAATAAATAAAGCGTTGTTATTATTATAATAACGTCAGCAGAGAGAACTGTGCTCGTGATGTCATCAGAGAGCATTCCAAAAAGAAAAGAATTTCCTCTGTAGTATTCAGCAGCTAATAAGTACAGGAAGGATAAAGATTTTTTAATAGAAGTAATTTACAAATATGTTTAACTTTCTGCCACCAGTTGATTTAAAAGAAAAAAGGTTTTCACCGGAGTACCCCTTTAATGGAAAGGGAAATTGGCTCCCACATTCAGGACAGTCATCCATTATCAAGAACAGTGGTCTTCAAACTGTGTTCCTCCAGATGCTGCAAAACTACAACTCACAGCATGCCCGGACAGCCAACAGCTGTCCGGGCATGCCGTGATTTGTAGTTTTGCAACATCTGGAGGGACATAGTTTAAAGACCACTGAGTCAGAACACAGAGAAGTTGCAAAGAGTGTCTCCTGCTCTGGAGGACCCAGCACATCCATATAACACACAGACAGTCCACTGATTACAGTGCAGAACTATATTTCACCTGTGGGGGCACTGCAGGGAAACTGAACACTTGCTGGCTAGTTTGCAAAGAAATGGGTGTGGGGAGGAGACGCATCCATTTTGTTTCCTATTTTTTTATTAATTATATATATATATATATACACACACACACACATTATATATATATATATATACGGTATATACACCTTGGACATTAGTAGACAGCTATGTAAAAAGTTTGAATACCTGAATTATGGTTAAAAAAAAGAAATCAATAAAAAAAATATCTATTTCTATTTATTTATTTCTTTATTGATATTTTATTTATCACATTTTTTACTATAATTCAGGGATAAGTGCTAAAAGTAGGCATTTTTCAAACTTTTTACATAGCTGTCTACTAATGTCCAAGGTATATATATTTATTATGCAGAACTTTAACTTACTGACCTCTTTCAACTTTTTCTCAATTTCATTGAACACATATTGGGCTTTAAATCCATTGCCAGCGCTGGTCGGGTTCAGCTGGATACGGGAAGAACTGAGGAAAAAGATCAGTATTAGTTCTCGGAAAATTCTACTTTTGGAAAACATTGTACAACAATTTATATTTGCATATAAAGTAACTTCGGAACTTTACTTGTTTTGTATTGCTATTTAGTCTTTGTTTAGACATTTATCAAAACCTGCGAAGAGAAAGAGTGGTGCAGTTGCCCATGGCAACCAATCCGATCCAGAAAGCAGTGCATTGTGGGAGCTCAGATTGCAAGGTTTAAAGCCTGTGTGATCCTCAGCTTCAGTGGGGGGAGACGGAAGCCACGCTGGGCGGTATAGTTGCCAAGGCAACCGTACCCTTCTCGGAGTAGTTCCGTGCATGGGTCCTTTGCATCAGAAAAGGGCTTGCGCACGAAACTTTGCTATATGTGGTATGGTTGCCCCGGCAACTGTACTGGCCGGCATGGCCTGCGTATTCCTACATGAAGCAGAAGATCACACAGGCCTGAAACTTTGGACTTAAAGGGGTACTCCGCCCCTAGACATCTTATCCCCTATCAGGGGACAGGGTCGTGCGACTATTTGATAAATAGATCGCATGTAAGCAAAATTAAGTTAAAAAAAAATTGTCATATAAAAGCCATATGTTTGAAAAGAAGGATAAATCTCCTTCCATATGTATACTACCAACATGGGCCACTATACAGGCATACAGTGCCACATGTTGTCCATAGGCTCCCATTATAAAGCACATACTGTGCCGTATGTATACCACAAGAATTTCTTATGGGCATGCAGTACATTGGGGTGGTGTGTCAATAGGCCATATGGATACATTTGGAATATGCATTAAGATCTATCCCAGAATATACACTGACCATAAAGGAAAAGGTTATGTGAACACAGTTTAAAGGGGTACTCCGGTGGAAAACAATTTTTTTTTTCATATCAACTGGCTCTAGAAAGTCAAACAGATCTGTAAATGACTTCTATTAAAAATCTTAATCCTTCCAGTACTTATCCGCTGCTGTATGCTCCAGAGGAAGTTGTGTAGTTCTTTCCAGTCTGACCACAGTGCTCTCTGCTGACACCTCGTTCCATATCAGGAACTGTCCAGAGCAGGAGAGGTTTGCTATGGGGATTTGCTCCTGCTCTGGACAGTTCCTGACACAGACAGAGGTGGCAGCAGAGAGCTCTGTGGTCAGACTGGAAAGAACAACTTAACTTCCTCTGGAGCATACAGCAGCTGGTAATGTTTACACCACATTCAGGCTTTAAGTCCACAGTATATGCCGGAATACCAGCAAAAAGATATGCTGACAAACACAGCGGAGGGCCCATATACTTGAATTTGCTGAATGTAGTCTACTAGTGCCTATGTTCGATCTATGTTCCAAACATATATCCTTATATTTTTCAGGACTCTGAAACGTGGTCTACGGCACATTTAAGACCTGCAAAATAATAGTATACAATTGGGAAATGGACAGAACATAGTCACCAGTAGACTACATTCAGCTCATTAGTGCAATGAATAGGCCCAAGATAGTTTTCGTTGGCATTACCTTTTTGCTGATATCCCAATATATACCTTGGACCTACAGCTTGTGGTGTGAACATAGCCTTGGATTACATTCCTATGACACACTACACTAAGCAGGGATAGAATGACCCTGTTACTATGTTATATAGTACATTTTTCTGCCATTTGCAAAGCAAGGGGCTGGAACGAGGTCTCATCTTCAGCTGTTATTGAGTTTTGGATGATAAAGTTCATGGTTACTCAATAGTTCCTGGATGCATGACAGAGAATTCAGCCATAGACCCTGCTCTTAAAGGGGTATTCCAGGGAAATTTTTTTTTTTTTTTTTTTTTTATATCAACTGGCTCCAGAAAGTTAAACAGATTTGTAAATTACTTCTATTAAAAAAATCTTAATCCTTTCAATAACTATCAGCTGCTGAAGTTGAGTTGTTGTTTTCTGTCTGGTAACAGTGCTCTCTGCTGACATCTCTGCTTGTCTCAGGAACTGCACAGAAAAGAATAGGTTTGCTATGGGGATTTGCTTCTAAACTGGGTGGTTCCCGAGACACGTGTCATCAGGGAGAACTTAAATGGAAAAGAACAACTCAACTTCAGAAGCTCATAAGTACTGAAAGGATGAAGATTTTTTAATAGAAGTAATTTACAAATCTGTTTCACTTTCTGGTGCCAATATATATATATATATATATATATATATATATATATATATATATATATATATATATATATATATATATATAAAAAATTCCTGGATAACCCCTTTAAATGGTAAAACTTTTTTTTTTTTTTAAATCAACTGGTGCCAGAAAGTTAATCAGATTTTAAATTACTTCTATTAAAAAAAATCTCAATCCTTCTAGTACTTATTAGCTGCTGAATACTACATAGGAAATTCTTTTCTTTTTGGAACACAGTGCTCTCTGTGACATCTCTGTCCATTTTAGGAACTGTCCAGAGCAGCATATGTTTTCTATGGGGATTTTCTCCTACTCTGGACAGTTCTTAAAATGGAAAGAGATGTTAGCAGAGAGCACTGTGGTCGTGATGTCAGCAGAGAGCTCTGTGTTCCAAAAAGAAAAGAATTTCCTATGTAGTATTCAGCAGCTAATATGTACTGGAAGGATTAAGATTTTTTAATAGAAGTAATTTACAAATCTGTTTAACTTTTTGGCACCAGTTGATAAAAAAAAAAAAAAAAAAAAAAAAAAAAAAAGTTTTACCCTTTAAGAGCAGGGAGTTCCCCTTTAAAGACATATTTCCGTCTCATAAGGTGATAATATATTGCTAGCAGATGCCATCACATTACGATATAGGGACATGTCTGCACTTCCGTGGAATCTGTAGTGGTGCACAAGGTAGGGTAAAGCCACAGGTAGAAGAAAGACGATACCAGCATTCATCAGTAATGTACAGTGAAGATTTATTATGCCATAGTGTAGTACAAGGACGCGTTTCGGCGTGGGAGCCTTCCTCAGCTGTCTGCCTAGGCAGACAGCTGAGGAAGGCTCCCACGCCGAAACGCGTCCTTGTACTATACTATGGCATAATAAATCTTCACTGTACATTACTGGTGGGTGCTGGGTATCATCTTTCTATCACATTACGATAGACGGGGGTCTAACCGTTAGGGCTTCCACTGATCCTGAGAATGAAGGGGGTTCAGTACTGATTTGGTAAGGTGTACCTTTCTTCCATTTACTATGTGGGGGTCTATCCACTACCTGAGGGCACAAAGGGGTGGCCTAGCTACTATACCGGGCCTGTCTAGTATATGGGGCACAAAGTGGGCATTGTTAGAGTGCGGGGCAATACATTTGGGGAATTTGTAAAGAGGTCGGAGCAAGGAGCCTAAACTGTTTCTCCGACAGATTCTATGGGGACAAGACATTGCTGGTAGAAGTCTTTACGATGACCCAGGCTGGATGGAGAAGAAAAACACCCCCCCATCCAAGAAGACACCCAATGTGAGTCACTGGATGTAACTGCACTGCCGTGTCTTCTACATTCTGCAGAACCTGTGTGCAGCTGGTAGATTCCATTTTGGGGTCACTTCATGGGAGGGGGATATTGGTCTTTATATTGTGGATTTTATTCAGTTGTATCAGTCATTATGTGGTAGTGATATGTGGGTGTGGTGGTATTATTTGTCCCTTGTATACAGGTATTTATTGGTAACATTAGTCTCAGTATACAGGATTTGGTCAGTAACAGCATGAAGGTAATATGTATAGTGATTATATTATCTTCATGTATACTGGTTTTATTGGTCTCAGTATACAGGATTCGTACAGTAACAATATGATGGTAATATGTGTGGTGATAATTTCTCCTTGTATACTGGAATTATTGGTCTCAGTATACCGGACTTGGTCAGGGACAGTATGGTAGTAATATGTATGGTGATAATATATCTCCTTGTATACTGGTATTATGGGTAATATTGGTCTCAGTATACAGGATTTAGTCAGTAACAGTATGATGGTGATATGTATGGTGATAATATTCCTCCTTGTATACTGGTATTATTGGTCTCAGTATACAGGATTTGGTCAGTATAAGTATATTGGTAATATGTATTGTGATCATATTCCTCCTTGTATACTGGTATTATTGGTAATACTGGTCTCAGTATACAGGATTTGGTCAGTAACAGTATGATGGTGATATGTATGGTGATAATATTCCTCCTTGTATACTGGTATTATTGGTCTCAGTATACAGGATTTGGTCAGTATAAGTATATTGGTAATATGTATGGTGATAATATTCCTCCTTGTATACTGGTATTATTGGTCTCAGTATACAGGATTTGGTCAGTAGAAGTATATTGGTAATATGTATTGTGATAATATTCCTCCTTGTATACTGGAATTATTGGCAATACTGGTCTCAGTATACAGGATTTGGTCAGTAACAGCATGATGGTAATATGTATGGTGATAATTTTCCTCCTTGTACACTGGTAATATTGGTAATACTCATTTCAGTATACAGGATTTAGCCATTAACAGTATGATGATAATATTTACTCCTTGTATACGGTGTATGGTATAGAATGCATGTATGTATGTATGCATAGGGAAAAAAAATTGTCTTATATAATATACATATTTTTTTGTCATAAATTCTGCTGTTGTTGGGGGTCCAAAATTTGCCCTAGACCCACAGGACTCTACTTACACCCTTACATCTGTATACCGGGCTGTATAAAGACAGGGATATATGTCAGGGAAGTGTGGTGCTTAACCTGTTTGTCAAGATACTTTTAGGACTACCGGGACCCATTGGTGAGGCCGCCTCAGAGCATAGGCACCTCCTTTTTCTAACCTTACTAAAGAATAATACCGACTGCTCATACGCGTGACAAATGGATAGATAAAATGCTGGATTAGCTGAAATGTTCAAGAGATAGGTCATGTAGACAACTATTCCATAGAGACACATAGATTGTAAGCCAGTGAGTGCCTCCAGCTGTTGCAAAACGACATCATCCGGCATGCCCGGACAGCCCTTGGCACGCTGGGAGATGTAAATGTGCAACAGCTGGAGGCACCCTGGATTGGAAACACTGGTGTATGTCATATGAAGCTGGATGAGAACATTTACAGTGTATTCCATAGGAACCTCTCTGGTATGTAAGTAGACGATAGAGTTGATTCCCACAATGCAATTCTTCCTCCGGGTTATAGGCTCCCATTCATCTGCAGAGAAACATGCTAAACAAACAATAGCATTTCTGTCCTGTTCTCCGCCTCCCTGCTGGGGACCAGTGACCTTTTACTCACATATTATAGAGGAAGAATAGTCTGCACAGATCAGATGCAGAACCGCTGAGGTATATAATGTTTCCTAGTGTACTGTTTCCCAACCAGGGTGCCTCCAGCTGTTGCAAAACTACAACTCCCAGCATGCCCGGACAGCCTTTGGCTGTCCGGGCATGCTGAGAGTTGTAGTTTTGCAACAGCTGGAGGCACCCTGGTTGGGGGGGAACACTGTCCTAGAGTATTGTACAAGCAGCAACCTACCCTGTATGTGTATTTCTTACCTGGTTGCTGAGTCTGGGAACCCCATCTTGTATAACGTGACCACCACGGCGCCCCCAAGTCCGATGTTGTGCTGCAGAGCAAGATTGGCCCCCGAAACCTGTCTCTTCCCGGCCTGACCTCGGAGCTGCCAGCAGAGTTCTGCACACTGAGCCAGGCCTGTGGACACAGAAGAGAGTGGAGAAAAGGAGCTTCCGGCTCTTGTGCACACCCTACTGACTGAAACGTGGTACTGCAACTTAAGTTGCACTTAACTCCTCACTGCCCACAAGCTTCTATATAACGAAGCAGAACACCTATTGCACTGGATGGCCTTGGACAAACCTCCCTTGACAGATAAGCCCATAAGTCATTTTTGTCTCCATTACAGTTCATTTACATTTTGCTGTGTGCAAAGGCGCAGTCAACCACGCTATTGTTTACAGGGAAAAAAAATAAAATAAAAAACAGAGAATAATGGCAATTTTTTTCAAAGGAAAACAGATTATGCTGTGTGGCATAGCATATAGCAGCATCCGTTTCCGTATCAGTTTTTTTTTTCTGACAAATGTATATATATTATTTTTTTTTTTTTATAACAATGATCTTTTTATTTTATCATGAATTGCACCAGCACATACAAGTCAATTAAAATAACAATCCATATTTCACATAAACATCCTCTCCCCCTACCAAACCGACCACCCTTGTCTGACTCCAAAAAAAATAAAAAATAAAAATAAAATTGGTAAATGGAGACAAAAAATGAGGTGTGAACGTAGCCTTAGATTTACAGTCCAAAAGATTTGGGAGGTTTGGGGGTTAAATAACTTAAAGGGGTTATCCAGGAAAACACTTTTTTTTTTATTATATATCACCTGGCTCCAGAAAGTTAAACAGATTTGTAAATTACTTCTATTAAAAAATCTTAATCCTTTCAGTACTCATGAGCTGCTGAAGCTGGGTTGTTCTTTTGTGTCTAAGTGCTCTCTGATGACACCTGTCTCGGGAACTGTCCAGAGTAGAAGCAAATCCTCATAGCAAACCTCTTCTACTCAGTGCAGTTCCCGAGGCAAGCAGAGATGTCAGCAGAGAGCACTGTGGCCAGACAGAAAATAACAACTCAACTTCAGCTGCTGATAATTATTGGAAGGATTAAGATTTTTTTACAGAAGTCATTTACAAATCTGTTTAACTTTCTGAAGCCAGTTGATATATATATAAAAGCTTTTTCCTGGAATACCCCTTTAAGTATGTCTCTCCCCCCCCCCCCCCCTCCCTTTGCATTTTTATTGCGTTTTAAGGGCCGGAGAAAATTGGCATCTCAAAAATTTGTATTGCGGATCACTATAATTTTGCAATATGGTTATTGACAGCACAGTTTTCACGAGTGTAACATTAACAAAAAAAAAAAAAAAGGTGCACCTGATAACATTGCTCAAAATTTTGTTGATTCACAGTAAAAATAAATGAATTCTTGCAATGTTTTTATTTATTTTTTATGACCTTCAAAATGTAATAAAAAATAAATAAAAAAAAACTCCATTTGAACCTGGCCTTCTAGTATCCAGCTGTGATTTTGTTTTTGATAAACATTTTAAGATGCTGAGTAAAATCGCATGGAATATTCTAGCTGCAATATTTGTAAGTGGGGTGGGGTCTTACACAATTGGTATCACGTAAGGCCGATCTCTAGCTGTGTCATGGTAATGTTGCAGATTTTTTTCCCCCCTGGTTTCATGATGCTGCAACACAAGTGCAATGTGTGAACGCGGTGAGATGGCAGAACACTTACTAGAAGCAGAAGCAATGTTTTTGTGAACCATCACACAGGTAACACACGCAGAACACTTACTAAAAGCAGCGGCTGCAATGTTTTTGTGAACCTTCACACAGGTAAGATAGCAGAACACTTACTAAAAGCAGCGGCTGCAATGTTTTTGTGAACCTTCACACAGGTAAGATAGCAGAACACTTACTAAAAGCAGCGGCTGCAATGTTTTTGTGAATCCAGCAATGAGGTGAGATAGCAGAACACTTATCAAAAGCAGCAGCAGCAATGTTACTGTGAATCCATCTCTGAGGTGAGATAGCAGAACACTTACTAAAAGCAGCGGCTGCAATGTTTTTGTTAATCCAGCACTGAGGTAAGATAGCAGAACACTTACTAAAAGCAGCGGCTGCAATGTTTTTGTTAATCCAGCACTGAGGTGAGATAGCAGAACAATTACTAAAAGCAGCGGCTGCAATGTTTTTGTTAATCCAGCACTGAGGTGAGATAGCAGAGCAATTACTAAAAGCAGCGGCTGCAATGCTTTTGTTAATCCAGCACTGAGGTGAGATAGCAGAACACTTACTAAAAGCAGCGGCTGCAATGTTTTTGTTAATCCAGCACTGAGGTGAGATAGCAGAGCAATTACTAAAAGCAGCGGCTGCAATGCTTTTGTTAATCCAGCACTGAGGTGAGATAGCAGAACACTTACTAAAAGCAGCGGCTGCAATGTTTTTGTTAATCCAGCACTGAGGTGAGATAGCAGAGCAATTACTAAAAGCAGCGGCTGCAATGCTTTTGTTAATCCAGCACTGAGGTGAGATAGCAGAACACTTACTAAAAGCAGCGGCTGCAATGTTTTTGTTAATCCAGCACTGAGGTGAGATAGCAGAACACTTACTAAAAGCAGCGGCTGCAATGTTTTTGTTAATCCAGCACTGAGGTGAGATAGCAGAACAATTACTAAAAGCAGCGGCTGCAATGTTTTTGTTAATCCAGCACTGAGGTGAGATAGCAGAACACTTACTAAAAGCAGCGGCTGCAATGTTTTTGATAATCCAGCACTGAGGTGAGATAGCAGAACACTTATCGAAAGCAGCAGCAGCAATGTTACTGTGAATCGATCTCTGAGGTGAGATAGCAGAACACTTACTAAAAGCAGCAGCAGCAGCAAAGTTGCTATGAATTTATCACTGAGGTGATATAGCATGTGTGTGAACTGTAGCATATAAACAAACAGATGCATATCAGTGTGCCTGCAGCTGTTGCAAAACTACAAATCCCAGCATGCCCGGACAGCCTTTGGCTGTCCGGACATGCTGGGAGTTGTAGTTTTGCAACAAATTCAGGCAGAATGGTTGGGAAACACTGATGTAACTGATTGAGTCAGCAGGTTTTTGTATCTCTCTCTTTTGACCCTTACTAAGGACATGAATGGGAAAGTTCAACAGGGATAGAAAACCTGCTACGTCTAAAATTAAGTGTGACATATCAGTGTATATAGGGCACGGATACCTGGAGCCAAACCAGATCCACTTAGGATTTCTATCTTATCAATCTTTACTCCCAGTCATGTAGATTGCTGCATTCTCTAGGTGCCAGTCTATTGCATTATCTCTGGCAAAGGTCCTCAGGCCCTGTATCTGATATATGTCAGAGGTGACCTGGTTAGATTTGCGCAAAGTTCAAGGTATGCGGTGTAAAGTCCCCGCGTCTCCATCAGGTACGGAGATAAAGGGGCACAAACTCCATAATATCATATAAACACGGAGATAAGAGCCAGACCTGTGTGAGGTTTCTTCCATCCCTGCTCTGGCCTTTACCCTATATCTGTATCGGGTATGTCTATTAAAGCCGTACAAAGTCTACGCATTACTTATGTTTGTCGCTTTTATGTTGCGGTATATTTATAGAATGTGCAAATGTATAAGAGCTGCCCTCATAGTCCAGGATTAGAAAAACAGGGGGGGATTTAGTTAGGAAACAGCGCCACACCTGTCCTCAGGTTTTGGGTGGTATGACAGATTAGTTCCATTGAAAGGAATGGAGCCAAGTTGTAATACCGCACGCAACATGAGGACAGGGGTGGCGCTGTTTTCGGAAGAAATAAGCTCAGGGTTTCTATTCCTGGATAACCTCAATACAGAGTCACGGATACAAAAACATTGCACGTGGAAGCAAATTGATGTGGGTACAACCAGCGGGATCTCAAAGAGTCAGGTGAGGGGGTTTCAATGATGTTACGGTGTTATCCAGGTGGAGATTGAATGGAGGGGTTATCCTATAGGAGTAAGGCTATGTTCATATGCCGGAATTCCTCATGGAGATTCCGTAGCAGCAGAGTCCCATTGATTTCAATAGGATTCTGCTGCTCTGTGCAAATAGCAGAATTTCAACGCCGGAAACATCTGGCACAGAAATTCAAATTCAATGTCCGCAGAAAGAATGGACTTGTCCATAATTCTACCGCTGTACAAATCACTACTCAGACCACACATAGAATACTGTGTACAGTACTGGTCAGACCACTCATAGAATACTGTGTACAGTACTGGTCAGACCCCACATAGAATACTGTGTACAGTACTGGTCCGACCCCACATAGAATACTGTGTACAGTACTGGTCCGACCCCACATAGAATACTGTGTACAGTACTGGTCAGACCCCACATAGAATACTGTGTACAGTACTGGTCAGACCCCACATAGAATACTGTGTACAGTACTGGTCAGACCCCACATAGGATACTGTGTACAGTACTGGTCAGACCCCACATAGAATACGGTGTACAGTACTGGTCAGACCACACATAGAATACTGTGTACAGTACTGGTCAGACCACTCATAGAATACTGTGTACAGTACTGGTCAGACCACACATAGAATACTATGTACAGTACTGGTCAGACCACTCATAGAATACTGTGTACAGTACTGGTCAGACCACACATAGAATACTGTGTACAGTACTGGTCAGACCACTCATAGAATACTGTGTACAGTACTGGTCAGACCACACATAGAATACTATGTACAGTACTGGTCAGACCACTCATAGAATACTGTGTACAGTACTGGTCAGACCACTCATAGAATACTGTGTACAGTACTGGTCAGACCACACATGGAATACTGTGTACAGTACTGGTCAGACCACACATAGAATACTGTGTACAGTACTGGGCACCAGTGTACAAGAAAGATATAGTGGAGCTGGAGAGGGTTCAAAGATGGGCAACCAGAGTAATACGGGGAATGGGAGGATTACAGTACCCAGAAAGATTATCAGATTTAGGGTTATTTAGTTTAGAAAAAAGAAGGCTTAGGGGCGACCTAATAACTATGTATAAATATATCAGGGGGCAGTACAGAGATCTCTCCATGATCTATTTATACCCAGGACTGTATCTATAACAAGGGGACATCCTCTACGTCTAGAGGAAAGAAGGTTTCTACACCAGCACAGACGGGGGTTCTTTACTGTAAGAGCAGTGAGACTGTGTAATTCTCTGCCTGAGCAGGTGGTCATGGTGAACTCTGTAAAAGAATTCAAAAGGGGTCTGGATGCATTTTTGGAGAATAATAACATTGCTGGTTATGTATACTAGATTTATAGGGACAGAACGTTGATCCAGGGATTTATTCTGATGCCATATTTGGAGTCGGGAAGGAATTTTTACCTCTAGTATTAGGGTTTTCCGGATCAACTCAGTAGGGACTCATTAGGGTTATAGGTTGAACTTGATGGACTCTGGTATTTTATCAACCTTATGAACTATGTAACTTTCTGCGGACTCAGCATGGAATGCATTGCAGTCTATGAGATGGTGCATTCCCAAGCGGTCCTAGCAGTCCACAGAGCGCACAGAGGTTTTCCATGCGGACATTCTGACATGTGAATATAGCCTTACAGAGAGAGCCACGCATATGCGCACCTACCTATCCATTCATACTCATCCTGGATACAAGAGCCAAGGTAGGGGTAGTTTTGTCTCTAAGGCCAGCTTCACATGTCCTAAAATGTGCGGATTGTCTGCCGAAAAACACGCGCAGGCAGTCCGCACATTTGCGCGATCCGGCGGGTGCTAGGACAGATTAGAAATGTGCCGTCTAATAGACGGCAATACATTTCTGAGCAAAATATGTAAAAAGTAGACGAGTCTGTACTTTTTGCAGACCCCTAAATAGGTATTTCCACTGCAATTCCACCATGTGAGAATGCAGTGGAATCCCACTGAAATCAATGGGACTCTGCTGCAGTGGAATGTCCATGCAGAATATTCCGACAGAATTCCACATGGACATCCTGCTGTGTGAACATAGCCTTAGAGCCAATACTACCCTAAATATTGCGTCTGCAGCAGATGCCGCCGAAATCCATCATTACTAGGACCGTGTGGACTTATGCCGTCCTCACTGACGACAATGCAGTCTGCGCAGAATTCTGGCGAAAGAGAGAACATTTTCATTCTTTCAACAGGTTCAGGATTTACAATTTCGTTTCAGAATTTTCCATGCTAGAAATTCCGCAGTGTGAACGGGTGAGCAAAAAAACCCATTCACATTAATGTTAAATCCATACAGTGGAATTCTGCACGGAAATTCTGTAGTGCGAACATATCCTGAAGGAGTTGTCCAGGATTACAAATGGGTCTGTTATTATTTCCAGGAACAATCCCACCCTTGTCCATGTGTGGTATCGGTTATTGCAGAATTCCTTTGAATGGGGATAAACTGCAATACCAGATCCAGCCATTGGCAAGCGTTGGCACTGTTCTTGGAAAACTGCAGACTATTTTTTACTTTGGACAACCAAACGTTTCACAGGTCACACGGACAAGTCAAAAGTTTTGATCGGTCGGGGCCTGAGTGATCAGACCGCTACCAATCTCTATATAAAGTTAGGTCAGTGGTCTTCAAACTGTGGCCCTCCAGATGTTGCAAAACTACAATTCCCAGCATGCCCGGACAGCCAACGGCTGTCCGGGCATGCTGGGAGTTGTAGTTTTGCAACATCTGGAGGGCCACAGTTTGAAGACCGCTGACTTAGGTCAAGAGCACCCCCTGGCTGGCCAAAATGTTCAACCAGCTCCAGGAAACAGCTATATAGACTTATAATGGAGCCGTCTCCTGACACTGGATGGAGATCAAAAGGTAATTGGGGGGTAATATGCCACTTGAGCCTTAAAAGGGGTATTCTGGTAGAAAAAAATAACATTTTTAAATCAACTAGTGCCAGAAATTTAAAACAGATTTGTAAATTACTTCTATTAAAAAAAATCTTGATCCTTCCAGTACTTATCAGCTGCTGTATACTACAGAGGAAGTTCTTTTCTTTTTTTTCTTTTTCTTTTCTTTTCAGTCTGACCACAGTGCTCTCTGCTGACACCACTGTCCATGTCAGGAACTGTCCAGTGTAGGAGAGGTTTGCTATGGGGGATTTCCCCTGCTCTGGACAGTTCCTGACATGGACAGAGGTGTCAGCAGAGAGCACTGTGGTCAGACAGAGAAGTAATTTAAAAAGAAAAGAACTTCCTCTGGAGCATACAGCAGCTGATAAGTACTGGAAGGATTAAGATTTTTAAATAATTTACAAATCTGTTTAACTTTCTGGCACCAGTTGATTTAAAAATAAATAAATAAATAAATAAAAAAAAAAAAATGTTTTTTCACTGGAGTACCCCTTGAAGGTGATGTTATACTAGGCATCAGCAACATCTATTGTCGCATCAAATCTTTGATGGGACAAAAACAAGCCCAAGTATCGCATTAGAAAGGCAAGCACGCGCTATTATGAAAATAAGTACTTTTATGACTTATTTTGTCCGCGGGTACGCCTCGCGCGTATGCTCCCCACGAGGGGTACCCGCAGACATACTTTCACCCTTTGGGGGTAAAGTTGCAAAAAAGGTTGAGAACTAGAGAAGAACGAACTTACAGTAAATTCGATTCGTCACGAACTTCTCGGCTCGGCAGTTGATGACTTATCCTGCGTAAATTAGTTCAGCTTTCCGGTGCTCCGGTGGGCTGGAAAAGGTGGATACAGTCCTAGGAAAGAGTCTCCTAGGACTGTATCCTCCTTTTCCAGCCCACCGGAGCACCTGAAAGCTGAACTAATTTACGCAGGATAAGTCATCAACTGCCGAGCCGAGAAGTTCGTGACGAATCGAATTTACTGTAAGTTCGCTCATCTCTACTGAGAACCACTGCTTTAGTGGACATACAAGAGTCTGCTATACAGCGTAGGCCAGTGTTTCCCAACCAGTGTGCCCCCAGCTGTTGCAAAACTACAACTCCCAGCATGCCCCGATTGGCTGTCCAGGAATGCTGGGAGTTGTAGTTTTGCAACAGCTGGAGGCACCCTGGTTAAGAAACACCACTGTTGAAGGATCCAGCACAAGACGTCATATTGGAGCAATTTGCCATTACTTTTAGGAGACGGGAAGATTCCCTTAGAGGGGCTTTTCCAAGTATTTTACAATGATGGCCAATCCACAGGATAAAGCACGAAGCAAGGGCGGACAACACCTGGTATGAGAAGAGGGAGGAGTGCAGGTTCCCACGAAACAATAAGATACAACACTAAAAAAAGGCCTCATGCATAAAGAACACACATACCATGAATACATTATCTTAAATAGGACAATGGCCCAGAGAATTAGCAATCTGCCTGAAACCAAAACTGTCTGTTTTTTTCCCAGAACAACCAATCACAACTCAGCTTTCATATCTTAAGTGTTGGTAAAATGAAAGCTGAGCTGTGATTGGTTGTTGGTTGTTACAGGCAATACCAGACAGTTTTGGTTTTAGGCAGATTGATAAATCGGGGGAAAATATGTTTATTTAGCAATAAAAGCAAAAATACATCATACAGTTATAGATAGAGATATTTGGGGAGATTTATCAAAACCTGTGCAGAGGAAGAGTGGTGTAGTTGCCCATAGCAACCAATCAGATTGCTTCTTTCATTTTCCACAGGCCTCTAAAGAGGCCTGTGGAAAATGAAAGAAGCAATCTGATTGGTTGCTATGGGCAACTGCACCACTCTTCCTCTGCACAGGTTTTGATAAATCTCCCCCATTACATATATTATATATATATATATATACATATACATATACATACACACACATATACACACACACTATCTATCTATCTATCTATGAGAACCTAGCATTGCCTGGTCTTCCTACATAAACCTTGTGGGAGAGGAAAAGCAACAATGACGTTTAGGTCATCATATCCCGTCCCCCCGGCCTGACGGACAGTTAAATCATACTTCACCATCACTTTGGTTTGGCGGCAGGATGTTTAAGGCTATGTTTCCAAGCCAGAATGTCCGCATGGAAAATCTCCGAGCAGACATTCTGCAGACTTGCTGGCGCTAGGACCGCTCGGGAATGCACCGTCTCATAGGCGGAAATGCATTCCCTGCGGAGTCCACAGAAAAAATGGACGTGTCCATTGTTTCTGCGGACTCCAGAATTAGAATTTTGTCAGCAGAATTTCCATGCCTGAAACATCTGCCATGTGCACAGCGCAGCAGAATCCCATTGAAATAAATGCGATTCTGCTGCTGCAGAATCTCCGTGCGGAGTGCAGCACAGAAATTCTAGCACGTAAACATAGCCACAAAGTCCCGGGCAACCTCTGCAGCCCGAGAGTAACGCGATCAGGAAATGTACCAGAAGTCCCATAGACTTGCATAGGACTTGAGAGAAAAACCCTCAGAGCCCGCCGCTGGGACCCCGCGCAATCTCCATGCAGCACCCGTATTCTATGCGTGGACTGCGTCTCTAGTTTCGGAAACCTCCGGGACTGGGGATGTGACGTCATGCCACGCCCCCTTCATTCATGTCTATGGGAGGGGGCGTGACGGCCGTCACGCCCCCTCCCATAGACATGAATGGAGGGAGCGTGACGTGACATCACATCCCCAGTCCCGGAAACCCGGAGAGGTTTCCGAAACTAGAGATGCAGTCCCTGCATAGAAT
Source organism: Hyla sarda (assembly GCF_029499605.1). Lineage (NCBI taxonomy): Eukaryota > Metazoa > Chordata > Amphibia > Anura > Hylidae > Hyla > Hyla sarda. The sequence goes on from NC_079195.1 coordinate 201,545,180, forward strand.
GCGCATGCTGCATGGAGATCGTGGGGGGTCCCAGCAGCGGGACCCCCCGTGATCAGACATCTTATCCCAGAATACCCCTTTAATACATCTTTTGCCCAGAATACCCCTTTAAGGGTGCGTTCACACACACAGTATCCTGTGCCTATTTGATGCACAGGATTTGAAGCTGTGCTCAGTCATTTAGTTTACATTAAAGGGGTACTCCGGTGAAAAACTTTTTTTTTTTTTTTTTTTTTTAACTCAACTGGTGCCAGAAAGTTAAACAGATTTGTAAATGACTTCTATTAAAAAAAATCTTAATCCTTCCTGTACTTATTAGCTGCTGAATACTGCAGTGGAAATTATTTTCCGTTTGAAACACAGAGCTGTCTTCTGACATCACGAGCGCAGTGCTCTCTGCTGACGTCTCTGTCCATTTTAGGAACTGTCCAGAGTAAAAGGAAATCCCCATAGCAAACATATGCTGTTCTGGACAGTTCCTAAAATGGACAGAGATGTCAGCAGAGAGCACTGTGCTCATGATGTCAGCAGAGAGCTCTGTGTTTCAAAAAAAAGAATTTCCGCTGTAGTATTCAGCAGCTAATAAGTACAGGAAGGATTAAGATTATTTAATAGAAGTAATTAGAGATGAGCGAACTTACAGTAAATTCGATTCGTCACAAACTCCTCGGCTCGGCAGTTGATGACTTATCCTGCATAAATTAGTTCAGCTTTTAGGTGCTCCGGTGGGCTGGAAAAGGTGGATACAGTCCTAGGAGACTCTTTCCTAGGATTGTATCCACCTTTTCCAGCCCACCGGAGCACCTGAAGGCTGAACTAATTTATGCAGGATAAGTCATCAACTGCCGAGCCGAGAAGTTCGTGACGAATCAAATTTACTGTAAGTTCGCTCATCTCTAGAAGTAATTTACAAATCTGTTTAACTTTCTGGCACCAGTTAAAAGTTTTTCACCGGAGTACCCCTTTAAACTCCGCTGCTTCAAATCCAGATCATGAAATATGTGCAGGATACTGTACGTGTGAATACACTCTAAAGATGTATAACAATTAAGTTAGGCCATAAGGGACCATAACTCCCCATCCACTGGGCAAAAGTCCCTATAGTGCAATGAATATCGGTACAAATATCTGTAAACAATAACAATACACCCATAAAGAACAACTGCCAAAACAGTGGGGGCCGAACCCCAAATGTATCACAACACTCCAGTGGCTTTATCACTTTGCCCAGTGGGTGCGGAGTTATGGCCCTGTATTGAGGCCTGACCTGATGGTTTGATACACAAACTCTACATATTTATTTACATTCTTATAAACATTTTATTTACACACACACATATATAGATATAGATACAGGGGTGTGGAAATTTAAAAAAACAACTACTTGTCTAAGGGACTAAAGCGGAACACAATCTACTTGTCCCTAAAGAAAATCCACTTGTCCTGGTAGATGAAATAATTTCAACCAAAATAGTCTGATCCCCCCCACTAGACCACCAGGGATGGATATAAGATTCCTTTAGACACTGCTGACAGCGGGGATCTAATGGGTTAATAGGTGATCGCAGCATGTCAGGGTATTAGCGGAGGGAGAGCTGTAGATCCTCTTACACCCCAGACAAGCCCAGATAAGTCTAGATGTAACTTTTTGATCACCTTATAAAAAATTTCTAATATGAAGTGACCAAGAATGAGCAATTCTGGACTATTTTTTACATTTACACCGTTCACCGTACAGTTTAATTAACATCATATTTTAATAGTCTGGACATTTCCACATGTAGCGATACCACTTATGTTTATTTTTGTACATTATTTTTATTTAAAGAAAATTGGAAACTTTTATTAGGAAAGGGGCTTATTCACATATATACGCATTTTTTTAAATATTTTAATCACTATTTTTCAGTCTCAATAGGGACTTATGTGTTACTGGGGGGGGGGGGGGTCTGCTTCTCCAGTTTGTGTGCTGCATTTTGTGTCAGAGAATGCTGGAAGTTGCATTTAGTTACTAGATAACTACAACACCCAGCATGCCCTGATACAGTCTATGGTTGTGTGGGTGTTGCAGCATGTTGCACTGTATAGTAGTACAGGTAAGGTTATTGGGGAAAATGCTGGGAGTTGTAGTTTTGGTTTGTGTCAGCTGCAGAGCCATAGGATGTGTCAAGGAATACTGGGAATTACAGTTAGTAACTACAACTCCCAGCATGCCCTGATGCAGCCTATGGCTCTGCAGCTGACCCGAACCAAAACTACAACTCCCAGCATGTTACACTTTATAGTTCTACAGTTTAGGTTATGGTCCAACATGCTGGGAGTTGTAGTTTTGGTTCGGGCGTGTTTGCATATATCCGTGGGGCTCTTGGTTGGCGGGTTAGTATGAAGGGGCAGGATTCTGGGGGTGCAATTTAGTGCGGGGGCCACTAAAAATAAATAAAATTAGATGGCACAACTGCCCTAATGCCTGATGTGACAGTCCGCTCCTATACAACACATTCATGCATACACATATCATACATACACACACCCCCCCCCCCGCCACTGCCCCCCCCACATCATACATTACATACACACATACACTCACACCCTACATATACACCACACATATGCACACATCATACATACACCTGCCGCTGCCCCCCCCCCCCATCATCATACATTACATACACACATCACACATACACTCACACTATACATATACAACCACCCTTCCTGCCGCCGCCTGCATTCTTGGTCTTCTCACCTGAGGCCGCCATGAGTGGACATCAGAGCTGTAGTCACCGCCGGTGTGAGGTGAGATTTCCGTCCTCTCCCCTCCCCCCTGCTCTGTGTTTTCCCCGTGCAAACTAGCAACCGCCCCGTGGTGGATTAGGTCCTGGGGAGACAGATCAGGGGGAGGGATGGAGCTGTGTGCGGGGGATGGAGCTGTCTACATCCTCTCTCTCACCCTGCTGTGTCTTCTGAGCTCCGTCCATCCTCCGGGAGGGGAGATAAGGGGGGGCTCTGCAGTCAGCTGGAGGCCGCCGCCCCCTCCATATACTCTGAGTGCTGGTGTGAGGTGGAGACTTCCATCCGCTCCTGCGCTTCACACCGACATTAAAGAAAAATAAGGGGGAAGTCTGTCTGTCCCTGCCCGATACAGGGCTAAATCTATGAACAATTCACCTGCCCGGCGCCCAAAACTACTTGTCCCAGGCGTCGGGCGATCGAATTTCCACATCCCTGCGATATATTTGAATAATTTTTTTTTTTTTTGCGGATGTGCATTCTTCAATGTTTGGTGAGTGGGGTGCCAACATAGTAGCGGCTAAGGTATATACTAGGGATCAACCGATTATCGGTATGGCCGATAATCACGATTTTGGGCATTATCGGTATCGCCAATTACCTTGCCGATAAGCCGATAATGCCCCGCCCCCTGCACCGCCCCAACCGCACCGTGACCGCCCCCCCACCGTAGTGCTGGGCGGTATACCGGTATGAACCGGATACCGTTTTTTTTTTTTCTCCCACGGTATGGATTTTTGCCCATACCGCTATACCGGTTGGGCCCCTCCCCCACCCTCCGAGTCAATAAAAAAAAATGTAACTTACCCGTAATGGGGGTGGTCCAGGCCATCCATCCTTCCTATAGTGTCCGGCGGCATTCCGGGTGGAGGGTGAACCGGTCCGGGCTGTCCTTCTCCGGGGGTCCTCTTCTCCACTCCGGGCAGGCTCTGGCCTAGTACTCTGCATAGATGCCGCTACGCCGTGACGTCAGGTGCGTCGCTGCGAACCGGCGTCACTGCGCAGCGGCGTCTATGCTGCGCCGGAGCCTGCCCGGAGTGGAGAAGATGACCCCCGGAGAAGAAGGACAGCCCGGACCGGTTCACCCTCCACCCGGAATGCCGCCGGACACTACAGGAAGGATGGATGGCCCGGACCACCCTGACAGGCAGGGGGAGAGAAGCGGGCGGCGGTCTATGGCACCGCAAAAGCCACTGCAGTGCATTGATTTAAAACGCCCGCTTTAAATCAATTATCTGCAGCGGCGTCGCGGGGGGATAAATAGCCGATAACTTATACTGGAATATCGGTTAGTTATCGGTCCAAACCTCCACCGATTATCGGTATTGGCCCTAAAAAAACGATATCGGTCGATCCCTAGTATATACATGAATGTCTGGGAGCAGTTGGCACCATTCATTTGTGTGGTGGCTTCAGCGTAGCTTCATTACACAGTATATGGTGCTAACTGCTTCACTGTGTACAGTGGTCCCTCAAGTTACAATATTAATAGGTTCCAGGACGACCATTGTATGTTGAAACCATTGTATGTTGAGACCATAACTCTATGGAAACCTGGTAATTGGTCCTAAAGGCACCAAAATGTCATCCAAAAATAGGAAAAAGTGAAAATTAAAGAAAAATAAGTAGATAACTAATATAGATAAAGCAAATCCTTACATATAAAAGTAAGAAAGATCTGCTGGGAGCTGTAATCACTGTCTATGTCAGCGTTTCCCAAGCAGGGAGCCTCCAGCTGTTGCAAAACTACAACTCCCAGCATGCCCAGACAGCCAAAGGCTGTCCGGGCATGATGGGAGTTGTAGTTTTGCAACAGCTGGGGACACCCGGCTTGGGAAACACTGGTCTATGTAGAGGACAGAAGCTTCTTCGGGGTCCTGTACAGTACACACAATGTCCTAAAAAAGTTACATGGAGTCGCCCTCACCTGGTGTCCAAAGGAGCAGCTAACCCTGGTACAGGTAAAGAGTACAGAACATGTAATACCTCCCTGTACTGTAGGGGGCACTACCAGACACCAGTCAGTGAATACACTTCAGGAATACAGGGGTTTTACCAGTGAATGCCCCATTCTGATTGGTCAGTTCTTCCAGCCATTGACAAGTTTCACAGATCTGGACTGTACATTGCATGTTGAGTCTGGTTTCAAGTTACAATGGTCCAGAAAAGACCATTGTATGTTGAAACTATTGTATGTTGAGGCCATTGTAAGTTGAGGGATCACTGTATATACCAGAGCCACAGTTGTGCTGAACAGCTGATCGGCAGGAGTGCAGGGTGACGGCACTCCGCTGATCAGACATTGATCCTATCTTGTGGATAGACAAGCAATGGAAAATGTTGAGGATTGATCAGACACAGGAGTACAAACAAGAGTAATAAACTGCTTGATAAAAACAGGTAGATTTTTCTTCTGCCCCGGTGGTCCCCCTGTTCTATGCCTTGCCACAGATTCACAAGCGTTCCAGACCATTATGTGGCCAACCAATCGTATCTGGCATTGGGGCATTTCACAGAATGTGAGGATTTACCTGGACCGGGTGCTCAGAGAATTTGGCCTGGCCCTACCATCATAGCCCTGTGACACTGCTGATCTTTTGTGTAAGTTGAAGGAGACTGATATTGAGAACAATGCCCTCTTAAAGGGGTACTCCGGTCCAAGATATCTTATCCCTTATCCAAAGGATAGGGGCTAAGATGTCTGATCACTGGGGACCCCCGCAATCTAGCATGTAGCACCCACCTGAAAGTACTGACGGAAGCGCTGGAGGCTCTCAGTCTTATGCCTCCCGACCACGGGGATGGAGTATCGTGACGTGACGACTCCGCCTCCTCAATGTATGGGAGGGGGCGTGACGGCCATCACGCCCCTTCCCACAGACTTGCATTGAGGGGGCGGGGCGTGATGTCACACGGAGGTGGAGTCGTGACGTCATGATACTCCGTCCTCGTGATCGGGAGGCATAAGACTGAGAGCCTCCAGCGCTTCCGGCAGTACTTACAGGTGGGTGCTGCATGCTAGATTGTGGGGGGTCCCCAGAGGCGGGCCCCCTGCGATCAGACATCTTATTCCCTATCATTTGGATAGGGTATAAGAGGTCTTGGGGCCGGAGTTCCCCCCTTAACGCGCATTGACCTTGAGGCATTATACTGATTAATCCCACATAAGAAGGGAGTCCAGGCCGTGTCATATAATCTTTACATGCGTGGGCCCCACTTAAATAATAATTTGATTCCCACAATGTTACGTTTCGTTCTAACTAGGAACTCATTTTATTTTCAATGGCTGCCACTACCACTAGCTCAGGGGAACGGTGATGGGAAGCCGGTGTGATCCTACGTACACCAATATGATCCTAGGCAGGTGGGATGGCACTAACATATTGACCAAGGACATGGATGTCTTCACTGGGCGGGCCCTGATATGGGCCAGATTGACTGACGACATCTTTGTCCTCTGGGCCAGCATTCCTACAGATTTTGAGTAGTTTGTTAAAACCATCAATAAGAACAGGATAGGTCCCAAGTGATGTAAAGCTCCCTTATATAGGTATGTGAAGAGATTTGAACAGGACTATACATAGGAAGACGAACAGTCTCCTAGAGTGGGAAAGCTGCCTCCTAAAAAAGGGGTATCCTGAAGGGTCAGAACCTTCTCCTCAGGAGAAACTGTTCACCTGACGCAGTATATAGAGGGCAGGTTATGGATTTGAGAGACTGTTCATTTAAAAAAAAGAAAATGATATATGTATATATATATATATATATATATATATATATATATATATATAAAATGTGGTATCCAGACCACGTTTTGGTCTCAGATCATAAAAATGCGACAAGCTGAAAGGGGGAGGAGCTCCTGATACCAAAAACTAAGAAGGATGCTTAATAGGACTTACATGTGATAGGGGGACCAACCAAATAAGATAGATATTTGAATATTTAACCATAATGCTAAGGAAGAATGACTATGCGGCATGTGGGTATTATCAAAAAACTGTATGACACTCATTTTGTTTCTTCATTATATGCTTTTGTCTACACCCTAGCTACCATTTTGATTAATATCCTTTCAATAGACTAAGCCCCCAGAGGGTTCCATTGTAATAGATGGGTGAAACACGTAGGGAGGATAGGGTATTCTGGGGTGTAAAAAGGATTAGGTTCCGGTGTGTGGCTACCCTTCTAAGGACGAGAAACGCTGGCCAAAAAGATATTGATAGGATAAGTGGGGTAGTGAGAGATAGGGTGCCCCTTAACAAATCCTATGTGTATGGTCGAGCTTCATCCAGAGTTTCTTGGTTATTATCACATTTACACATAGGATTTATAGGTTATCGCAATTTTCTACCATTCTGACCTGTTGCTCCCAGTGGATGCCCCTTGGAGATCAGACCTCCACTCGGATTGATAACCCAGCGTCCGCCATATGTATTGTCTCCTCTGTCAATCAATTCTCCAGCTTTACCTGTAGAGGAAACCAAGGACAAAAACAGGTCAGTTCTTTTATTCCATAGCGAGTGATCTATTCCATACATTCACGTTACAAAAGGACAAAACTACAATCATTTGTGGTTGATGCAGTAAATTAAATACACACCCTAGACTCCATATCAGAAGCCAGGTGAATGTGGCTAGCTGGTTGCCATTAATTGATGGGTAGTTGGCAAGTCTCTCTTGTGGAAACAGCTATTAAAGGGGTACTCCGGCCCCAAGACATCTTATCCCCTATGCAAAGGATAGGGGATAAGATGTCTAATCGCGGGGGTCCCGCTGCTGGGGACCCCAGCACTCTAGCATGCAGCACCCACCTGTAAGCACTGCAGGATCTCAGTCTTATGCCTCCAGACCACGGGGACGGAGTATCGTGAAGTTACAACTCCGCCCCCGTGTAATCTCACGCACCGCCCCCTCAATGCAAGTCCCCCTCCCATAGACTTGCATTGAGGGGGCGGGCGTGATGTCACACGGGGGCGGAGTCATGACGTCACGATACTCCGTCCCCGTGGTCGGGAGGCATAAGACTGAGATTCTCCAGTGCTTCCTGCAGTGCTTACGGGTGGGTGTTGCATGCTAGATTGTGGGGGTCCCCAGCAGCGGAACCCCCGCGATTAGACATCTTATCCCCTATCATTTGGATAGGGGATAAGATGTCTTGGGGCTGGAGTACCCCTTTAAGACTTTGCAGAGGACATATTATAGGGTAGATTTATCAAAACCTGTGTAGAGTAAGGGTGGTGCAGTTGCTTATAGCAACCAATCAGATCGCTTCTTTCATTTTTAAAGAGGCCTGTGGAAAATGAAAGTAGTGCTCTGATTAATTACTATAGGCAACTGCACCACTCTTCCTCTGCACAGGTTTTGATAACTCTCCCCCTATGTGCCTACCAGTCTTCATTCTATCTCCCCTCCATTGTGTTTCAGGGGCTGTTTGGTCATTGGAACGATAGGACATATTTGATGGCCATGTCCACTGGTGACTGCCTAATGGAGGAAAATTGTTGGTTTGATTTCAGATCTCACCGGTGATTGGTGCCCGTTACGCCCACAGGTTTGCCTCTTAAGGGCCAAACCCCCTGATATGCTCTTTTCTCCATTCAAATCCCCCGAATTTATTTTACTGTCCACTTGCAGTCACTGGTTGTTTCTTTCTCTGTAGGTATAGCTCGTATACAGCTCCATAATGATTTCCGAAAAACTGTTGTCTATTAAAAAAGACTCTATGGACCTCTTTCACATAGTCTGGCAACCTTGGTTATCTTAATCTTATTCGCACGACATGTCCAATTAAAGGGGTACTCCGGTGGAAAACATTTTTGTCAGAAAGTTAAACAGATTTGTAAATTACTTCTATATAAAAATCTCAATCCTGACATCGACAGAAGTGTCAGCAGAGAGCACTGTGGTCAGGCAGAACTTCCTCTGGACCATACAACAGCTGATAAGTACTGGAAGGATTAAGATTTTTTAATAGAAGTCATTTACAAATCTGTAAAACTTTCTGGAACCAGTTGATTTGAAAAAAATAAAAAAATAAATGTTTTCCACCGAAGTACTGACTGGCTGTCTGGTAGCGCCCCCTAAAGTACAGGGAGGTATTACATGTTCTGTACTCTTTACCTGTGCCAGGATTAGCTGCTCCTTTGGACACCAGGTGAGGGCGGCTCCATGTTACTTTTTTTAGGACACTGTGTACTGTACAGGACCCTGGAGAAGCTCCTGTCCTCTACATAGACCAGTGTTTCCCAAGCCGGGTGCCCCCAGCTGTTGCAAAACTACAACTCCCATCATGCCCGGACAGCCTTTGGCTGTCCGGGCATGCTGGGAGTTGTAGTTTTGCAACAGATTGAGGCTCCCTGCTTGGGAAACACTGACATAGACAGTGATTACAGCTCCCAACAGCTTTATTACTTTTATATGTAAGGATTTGCTTTATCTATATTAGTTATCTACTTATTTTTCTTTAATCCTCACTTAGTCCTACTTTTGATGACATTTTGGGGCTTAGAAACCAATTACCCGTTTTCCATAGAGTTATGGTCTCAACAAACAATGATCGTCCTGGAACCAATTAATATTGTCACTTGAGGGACCACTGTATAGGATTATTTTTCCTCTTAATAAATTTATTTTGTTTGACACTAAAAGACGGGTGGCTGTACCTCTATACTATACTAAGCAACTCTTACCTGATTCTGATCTACATTTGCCATGAGACTTCCCTTTCTAAGCAATAGTCTGTGGAAATCCTATGCAAAAAAGACCCCTGAGTATGCAGAGGAGTTAGAAATGTATGACCCATTACCCCCCCCCCCCCAAAAAAAAACCTCAAATCTACATTTATGCTAGGAGGGAATTGTCCATTGTCAAAAAGAAATACTGGTAGGGTAACATAGTAAGGCTGGGTTCACATCACGTTTTTACCAATACGGGACCGCATACGGCTGGGGGGAGCTAAAACCTTGCGCTCCCGTATCCCTGCCGTATGCCGCCCGTATGTAATTCATTTCAATGAGCCGACCGGAGTGAAACTCTGACTCCAGTTGGCTCATCTTTGCCCCGTATGCGGTTTTCCACCGGACTTCAAACTGTGGTCGACTATGGTTTGAGGTGCTGTGTGAAAACCGCATATGTTTCACTCCGGTCGGCTCATTGAAGTGAATTACATACGGGCGGCAAGGTTTTAGCTCCCCCCCAGCCGTATGAGGTCCCGTATTGGTAAAAACGTGATGTGAACCCAGCCTTACATAGTTTGCAAGGTTGAAAAAACACAAGAGTCCACCGAGTTCAACCCAAAACCCTACTGTGTTGATCTAGAGCAGGTATAGGCAACCTTCGGCACTGCAGCTGTTTTGGACTACATCTCCCATGATGCTCTTACAGCCAAATTACTGCCAAAGCACCATGGGATTTGTAGTCCAAAACATCTGCAGTGGTGAAGGTTGCCTATGCCTGATCTAGAGGAAGGCAAAAAAAAAAAAAACCCCATGGGGGTGAAGCCAATTGCCACATGACACAGGAAAAATTCCTTCTGACCCTAATATGGCGATCAGAATAAATCTCTGGATCAACGTTCTTACCACATAAATCTAGGATCTATAATCTCTAAATATTGTTGTGACCTTCCACAGGTTATAATCACCACCAATGGGGGATCAAGTAACTCATAGAGTCTCTTTACATAGGAATTGGTAGAGGGTCAGGTTAACCACCGAGGCTACCTTATAAAGACGCCACGCTGACATGTGAGAAGTCTCGTATTTTTGTCCTATAAGGATTACCTGGTGGGCAGAGTCCAAGCGCCTCATACGTGATCAGCTCATTTGCAGAGAAGCAGTCATGGAGCTCGATCACATCCACATCCTCAGGTTTCACACCGGCCGTCTTGTAACACTTTTCCGCTGCTATCCTGGACATGTCATACCCAACCTGGAATGGGTAGAAAAAAAATGGAAAGATGGATACTTTAAAGGGTATTCCGATGAGAAACATTTTTTTTTTCATATCAACTGGCTCCAGAAAGTTAAAACAGATTTGTAAATGACTTCTATTAAAAAAATCTTAATCCTACCAAAACTTATCAGCTGCTGAAGTTGAGTTGTTCTTTTCTTTCTGACGACACTGCTCTCTGCTGACACCTCTGTCTGTCTCAGGAACTGTCCAGAGTAGGAGAAAATCCCCATAGCAAACCTTTCCTGCTCTGGACAGTTTCTGAGACGGACAGAGGTGTCAGCAGAGAGCACTGTTGTCGCGCAGAAAAGAACCACTTCAGTAGCTGATAAGTACTGCTAGGATTAAGATTTTTTAATAGAAGTAATCTACAAATCTGTTTAAAGGGGTACTCCGGTGGAAACCTTTTTTATTTTTTTAAATCAACTGGTGCCAGAAAGTTAAACAGATTTGTAAATTACTTCTATTAAAAAATCTTAATCCTTCCAGTACTTATTAGCTGCTGAATACTACATAGGAAATTCTTTTCTTTTTGGAACACAGTGCTCTCTGCAGACATCACGAGCACAGTGCTCTCTGCTGACATCTCTGTCCATTTTAGGAACTGTCCAGAGCAGCATATGTTTGCTATGGGGATTTTCTCCTACTCTGGACAGTTCCTAAAATGGAAAGAGATGTCAGCAGAGAGCACTGTGCTCGTGATGTCAGCAGAGAGCTCTGTGTTCCAAAAAGAAAAGAATTTCCTCTGTAGTATTCAGCAGCTAATAAGTACTGGAAGGATTAAGATTTTTTAATAGAAGTAATTTACAAATCTGTTTAACTTTCTGGCACCAGCTGATTTAAAAAAATAAATAAAAAAAAAAAAAAAAAAGTTTTCCACCGGAGTTCCCCTTTAACTTTCTGGAGCCAGTTGATATGAAAAAAAATTGTTTTTTACTGGAAAACCCCTTTAAGAAAGTTATCTCCAAACAGTAGACCTCCAGCTGTTGCCAAACTATAACTCCTAGCATGCTAGGAGTTGTAGTTTGGCAACAGCTGGAGGTCCAAGGTTTGGAGACCCCATGCTTTAAGATAATTTAGTAATGTCCAGGGGACCCAGCATCTCCAGGCCCTGGCTTCTCTTAACATAGGTGTTCAATTGTTTCCGAGATGGTGTGACCCACTCATTTCCCTTTTTTGGCAGGAATATTATCCCCAGACCAACATGCGAAGCTCTGCCATAGTGTCCTGGTGGATTTAGGGGTCCATCAATATGTTCTTATGTATTCATATATGATTATGATCCACAGTCAAAGGCAGTGCACATCTTGGTGTACCAGTGTCATTGCCATGTCCAGGCTGTGGTATTAATTGGGTCCTACAAGTGATTTACAGTAGAGGACCTCTTTAAATGACACATACTATGCCCACTGCAGGGCTTCTCACTATGCCAATGTTTGTCGGAACCTATATTTCAGAACCAGACCATGAGAGACCAAAAGGCCGCAGTTCTGAGGTATGCAGCTGTAGAGGAACCTATACCCCACAGTATATATCTTTTTGCAGTATTGTAGGAGGAGGATGGCTTCAGGAGGAATGCCGGTTCCACGTGGTGCAGGACAGAGACAACGGAAGAGGTAATAAAATCAAGGGTAGTTTATTTCCCAAGATGCAACGCGTTTCACTGCATAAGCAGCTTCAGACATGACTGGGAACATATGAGTGAGTCATTTATGCTAACCACAATTAGACACGTCAGAAGGGTTAACAAGAATAGTGATAATAATAATTATTCTTGTTAATTCTTCGGTCCTTGTATGTTTTGGATTGGTTGATAATTTTAACCCTTCTGACGTGTAATTGTGGTAAGTATAAATGACTCACTCATATGTTCCCAGTCATGCCTGATGAAGCTGCTTATGCAGCGAAACGCGTTGCATCTTGGGAAATAAACTACCCTTGATTTTATTACCTCTTCCGTTGTCTGTGTCCCGCGCCACGTGGAACCGGCGTTTCTCCTGAAGCCATCCTCCTTCTACAATATCGCACAGCCAGGGGGCTGCGGACACCGTATCATCCCATGCGCTCACCATTGTTGTGTATGTTGGTGAGCAGTAGAGATGAGCGAACTTATAGTAAATTTGATTCGTCACGAACTTCTCGGCTCGGCAGTTGATGCCTTATCCTGCATAAATGAGTTCAGCTTTCAGGTGCTCCCGTGGGCTGGAAAAGGTGGATACAGTCCTAGGAGACTCTTTCCTAGGACTGTATCCACCTTTTCCAGCCCACCGAGAAGTTTGTGACGAATCGAATTTACTGTAAGTTAGCTCATCTCTAGTGAGCAGCTTCACATCTAAATTATTTATATTGTATATCAATCTCTCTTATCACACCACGGAGCGCTCTCATTCTTTGTTATAGATCTTTTTGCAGTGACCACCTGACACCTAAACATAGCGAGAACGTGGCCTTATAAGTAACGTGTGCTTTTTTTGGTTTGTTTATGGCCCAAATATCAACAAAGAAAATAGAACTAAGCAGACAAAGAGCATAACAATATTAGTTGGAGTCTGTTGGTTGCTTTGAAAAACTAAAATAATGGTACCGGGATATTAGCAACAGCAAAAATACACAGAGGTGTCTTGTAAATTATTTTATGTTGAATAGAGTTATAATGAACTATTTAAAATACATTTTATATTTTAAAACATAAAAATACCTGGAGGGCCTGCTATAGACCCTCAGGATAAGGAGATACTCAAATGTCAGCTGTTGCTGATATTCTGGTATCTTTCTGATGCCGGCCAGCAATTGGGGTTTGGTGTATCCATCTGTTTAGGCTGCAGCTGCCTCCACCGTACCACATATGGTGATAAAAGGTGTTGTGGTCTTACGTAACCCCAAAATGTAACCCCCTTTCTTGATGCTAGGTTATACAGTGTAGTCCTATGAGGTGCTCTGCCTTTTCTTTTTCTCTTTCCGCTATACGTATTTCAACTTTTGTAAGGGTAAACTGGAGCCGTTGCCCATAACAACCAATCGGCTTCCAGTTCTATTTGTCCAATGAACATTTGAAGAATGAAAGGAGTTATCTGATTGGTGGCTACGGATGACTGCTCCACCACCGGCTACAGAAGACCATACTTACCGCCTTGATGCAGCTTTCCTCGCTGAATGTGCTGGACGTGTCGGTGATCATCTCCTGCGCCACAATCTCCACCGCTTGGCGCTGCAGCCCATGTTTCTTCACAAAGTCTTCACTTGCCAGAATGGCCGCTGCTGCACCATCGGAAGTTGGACTGCAGAAAAAAAAAAAACAAAGTTGTAAAGAAAGCATGGTCATAACCATATCCGGCCTTAGCCAAGTAAGACCCACGCGGATGTACAGGGTGCCAGCTGCCAGACTGTAGGGTGGGGAGCAATGACAGGTTGGGTGCTACTAAGTGCAGTAAATAGAAGTGCACCAAGGGGGAAATACGTGGCACTTGAGCAGAAATGTGGCACTGAACAGAAAAACAATAAAAGGAGCAATGTACTAGGGCAGGCACAGGCAACCTTTGGCACTGCAGATATTTTGGACTACATCTGCTTTGGAAGCATTTTGGCCGTAAGAGCATCATGTGAGGTGTAGTCCACACCATCTGCAGTGCTGAAGGTTGCCTATCCCTGTACTAGGTTATCTCTGGTAATCCCATAGACAATGAATAGAGCGTGTGCTGTCCACCGCTCTATTCCGTGCAGATTTAGGGCTCCATTTTAAAGATTGCATGGTGGTCCCAGTGGTCGGACCCCCAGCGATCAGATACTTATTCTGTTGGATGCTCCATTCAAGGTCTCCATATAAATAACCAGACAAGAAAAAAAAAATTAAAAACATAGAAAGCTGAATTTTTGGTCCAGTAACTATACAGTAAAATGGAAAAGAAACCGACGAGCCTCCCACAAAGACGTCAACCTAAGCTGACTAAGGGTCTATCCACACAGCAGAATTTCCGCTTGCGGAATTCCACCTCAAATTAAAGGGGTACTCCGGTGAAAAACTTTATTTTTAATTTTTTTAATCAAATGGTGCCAGAACGTTAAACAGATTTGTAAATTACTTCTTTAAAAAAAATCTTAATCCTTCCAGTACTTATTAGCTGCTGATGCTCCAGAGGAAGTTGTGTAGTTCTTTTCTGTCTGACCACAGTGCTCTCTGCTGACACCTCTGTCCATGTCAGGAACTGTCCAGAGCAGGTGCAAATCCGCATAGAAAAACTCTCCAATTCTGGACAGTTCCTGACATGGACAGAGGTGTCAGCAGAGAGCACTGTGGTCAGACAGAAAAGAACTTCCTCTGTAGTATACAGCAGTTGATAAGTACTGGAAGGTTCAGATTTTTTTTTATAGAAGTAATTTACAAATCTGTTTAACGTTTAAAAAATAAATAGTTTTTCACCGGAGTACCCCTTTAAAGCCCATAGACTTCTATGGGATTCCGCACTCCCATTCATACTTCTGAATTTCCACTTGCGGAATTGCGCAAGCGGAAATTCAGAAGTGTGAATGAGAGTGCGGAATCCCATAGAAGTCAATGGGCTTTAATTTGAGGTGGAGTTCCGCAAGCGGAAATTCTTCCTTGTGAATAGACCCTAAGGCTAGATTCCGAGTGCGGCCAGTCCAATAGACTGCAATGTGTCCCGCAAGTATTTCCGTCTGAAGAATGAGCAACGCCATTTTTCAGGCGGAAATTTTCAAGCGGATTTTCCGTTCACAAATTATGCTTCACAAATTCCGAAGTGTAAATTTGTGAACGGAAACCCATTCACTATACTATACATTTTCAAAGCGGATTTGCAGACGGGAATTCCGTAGTGTGAACTTAGCCTAAAAGTGAATGTAGTGTGAACCTACCAGCACTGGAGAACTGTAAGGTATTCAAACACTTTCCTTGAATTCTTCACCTGATCTAAGCTGTATTCCTCCTGAAACTGGGAATATCTGTATAAAGAAGAGAACATTATACGGTAAAATAGGGAACAAATAAGTTGAAACTTTTATAATGATTAACTTGGACATTACCCAATAGCAGGAAAGTGGAAAATGGGAGAAAGAAAATTTGAAGAAAAAAAAAAAAAAAAGAAAGGAAAAAAATGTAATTAAATAAATTAAAAAGGAATTCATTAATGTTATATATCCTCCTCAAAAGTCTAGATACGATGGGAACTTGTTCTATAAAGTCTTATATATTCTTATTGCTGAGGTCTTGATCAGATAAATGCTGCATCTGCAAAAGGTGACAACCACCAATGGTAGCCATTATCCAAAGCAGCACCTTTAACCCCTTCAGGATGCAACAATTTATATTTGTATGTTTTTGTTTTTTCCTCCACGTTTTCCTGAGAGCGATAGTTGTTATATTTTACTTAACAGACGGTGCCACAAGAGGAAGTTTTTTGGGGGGTCCATTTGTAGTTTTTAGTAGCAACCTTTATTCTACCATCAAATGTACTGCAAATCTTTGGTGTTTTTTTGTGGCATCATTTTCCCCAAATTGTGGTAAAAAGAATGCTATTTTACTGCAATGGTGAAAATCACGTTTTCCTTATGGCAAGATTTCCCTTAATTAAGAAAATGCATCAAAATGGCATATAATGTGAACTAATCTCAACCCAATTATGATTCTAATAGGTTTACTAGGGTGACCTCCAGTACTAGCAGCCTGATTAAGAAAAGAAGAATGAGGTAAGGCACAGTGAAGGGCTTAAAGTCCTGGGTGGGTGCACAGCTCCAGGGATCCGACTCACAATCCCAAGCGGTCAATGGAAACAAAAGGATGAAGCGGCACTCCAAAGGATTATAATCCAAAATGTGAATTTATTCACCCATCAGTAAAGATGCAACGTTTCGTTCCACAGTCAGGAACTTTCTCAAGCATGAGCTTGAGAAAGTTCCTGACTGTGGAACGAAACGTTGCATCTTTACTGATGTGTGAATAAATTCACATTTTGGATTATAATCCTTTGGAGTGCCGCTTTAGCAGCCTGATTAGGTGACCAGGTAATGTGAACAAATTCCATCCCCCTTTCTCTGCACAGCCAGAGGATTCATGGGAAATGGCAGCATCATCTAGTAATTCCAGTGATGGATTTGCATCCAAAATGGAGCCTAAGCCATGCCTGCCACATCAGCTAAAACAGGTAAGCGCCAGGCATACACAAGAACCTCTACATTATTCCCTAATAAAAGCCTATGCTGCGCTATATAAAAAAAAAAAAATTCCCAGAGTGCTTCCTTAAAAGGGGTACTCCACCCCTAGACATCTTATCCTCTATCCAAAGGAGAGGAGATAAGATGTCTGATCTCTGCTGCGGCACCCCAGACATCCGGTGCACAGAGCGATCTTCGCTCCGTGTCGGATGACTGGCGATGCGGGGTGGAGGCTCGTGACGTCACAGCCACGCCCCACTCGTGACGTCACGGCCATGCCACCTCAATGAAAGTCTATGGGAGGGGGCGTGACGGCCGTCACGCCCCCTTCCATAGACTTGCATTGAGGGGGCATGGCCATGACGTCACAAAAGGGGCGTGGCCTTGAAGTCACGAGCCTCCGGCGCTGCACCTGACGCTCCAAATAAACAGTGCAGCAGGGAGATGGTGGGGGACCACAGCGGCAGGTCCCCCTATGATCAGACATCTTACCCCCTATCCTTTGCATAGGGGATGAGATGTCTAGGGGCGGAGTACCCCTTTAATGTGAAATATATTTCACCTGTACTTACTAAGTGGACAAAAACCACATGAAAAACAGAGGTACGTCATGGCTTTGCTCAGATTTCTGTAAAATATTTTGCTCTTTTGATCACATTTATGGAATTAATTGGAATCCAATGACTAAAAAAATGTGGGCAGCTATATACAGAAAACCAAAACGTCTCACACGACACTCACGGATTGTTTGTTGAATGTTTATGATTCTTCCAAGCGATCTTTGCGAAATGTTCTAACTTTGTTCCTGCAAGTAAACAAATCGGATTTGTCAGGTGAGAAGCCCCTCCAGGCTCCCCCACACAGCCCGTGGGGTAGTCATGATTCCCATGTCGAGAAACATTCTGGAAAAATCTAACGGGGGAGATTTATCAAAACCTGTCCAGAGGAAAAGTTGCTGAGTTGCCCATAGCAACCAATCAGATCGCTTCTTTCATTTTTGAAAAGGCCTCTGAAAAATGGAAGAAGCGATCTGATTGGTTGCTATGGGCAACTCAGCAACTTTTCCTTTGGACAGGTTTTGATGAATGTCCCCCAATATCTCCCACACAGACACTGTAGTTTTCTTACAACATTATTCTATTACCATATTTCTCCATGTGCTCCTGCCCAGCTCTTCCAAACAGTTGAGGAGCCAATGGAGCCGCTTCCAGGCCGTACTTGTTTGCTACAACTTCCACATGTTTATCCATTGGGTTGGTGCGGTCAGTGAACTAAAACAGGAAACAGAGACTGATGTAGTGAAATAAGGAAAAAGACGCATTGTCCATGACACTATGGGGGAGATTTATCAAAACCTGTGCAGAGGAAAAGTGGTGCAGTTGCCCATAGAAACCAATGAGATTGCTTCTTTTATTTCTCAGGGGCCTTTTTAAAAGTGAAAGAAGCAATCTGATTGGTTGTTATGGGTAACTGCTCCACTCTTCCCCTAAACAGGTTTTTATAAATAAATCTCCCCCTATAAAGTTAAAGGGGTACTCCGCCCCTAGACATCTTATCCCCTATCCAAAGGATAGGGGATAAGATGTCTGATCACAAGGTCCCGCCACTGGGGACCCCCGCGATCTCCCTGCTGCAGCCAGCGTTTGTTTAGAGAGTCGGGTGCAGCGCCGGAGACTCGTGACATCGCGGCCACGCTCGTGACAATACAAGTCTATGGGAGGGGACGTGAAGGTCGTCACACCCCCTCCCATAGACTTGTATTGAGGGGGCATGGCCATGACGTCACGAGCCTCCGCCCCGCATCACCAGTCATCCGGCACGGAGGGAAGTCTGCTCCGTGCATCGGATATCTGGGGTGCCGCAGCTGAGATCACGGCGGTCCCCAGCGGGGAGTTTTTAGGCTAGAATTCTCTGCAGACTGATTTACATAAAAATTTTGGCTGCCTGTGGCCACAACTAGGGGGCGCACTACATACAATTATACAGCTACTATACATTTCCACTATATTTCTGTCTTCAGTTTTCTCCTGTGGATTTATGCCCAAAGTTGACAAGAGCTGTATGGACCCATACCCATTGGGTTCCTCAGTAGCTAAATAGATCCTGTCAGATCAGTTGAGTACCACCAGCACTCCATAAACTCTGCTGACTTACAATGAGGTACTTTCTGCGGTTTTGTTGTCAAGAATACTATTGCACGCAGCGTTATTCTTTCAATCAAATCTGCCAGGATTGCCAAGGGACCTAATTGGAAGAATGGGTATACACCATCTAAAATACTGGACAAGTCGTGTAGCATGTTGGGAACCCTGATATACTCCATTAAAGTCAACATGGTCCATCAGGCACCATTCGTGCCCAGAAGGTAACAGACTATTTCTGTTTCTTGTTATTATGCTCCAATGACAGAGCGGAACAATGGAAAATCCTACGCAGATGTGAGCCAAGTCATTGGGGTCTATTAGGAACTTCAGATGGCAATGTGAACAACATCATAGTTTTGCCAGTATATAAAAACTTTGTTATCCACTGTTAAATCCAAGGGTGCAGCTATAGAGAGAGCAGAGGTAGCAGTCGCACCAAGGCCCTGGTTCCCAAGGGGGCCCCAAAGCACATCTTCCCCATAAGAGACCAGTATTATACTTGGCATATGGGGCCCTGTTGCAGATTTTGCATCGGGGCCCAGAAGCTACACCTCTGGTTCTATCCTCATGTTATAGATCATATAAAACTAGGCAGAGAAATTCAATGTGCAATGTCTGCAAACTGTACTGCTGTACCACAGGGGTCTCTACATTAGAATAGTCACACAACCAATACAACCATATACTGTGCAAAGGAGAGCAAATATAGGGATTTAAATAAGGGTAAGTTTACAAAGGGTAAGTATAGAGAGATCCTTATCCACCCTCCCCCATTCTTATATAATGGTGGCAAAAAAAAGCAGCTGGTTGTCATGTGGTTATCAACACGCTAAAGGGAAAAGGTGTGACTAAAGACAATTATTAGGTATGTAAACATTTATATACACAATATTGTATTATTTGCAATGCCCCATCCCCATCCAGCCAGGTTTCCACACAGATTTTTTTGCAGTGTTTTTTGGAATACTGCCACTGAAGTTTTTGAGCCAAAGTGTATTCAAGAGAAAAAGGAAATATAAAGGAAGGACCTCTCCTTCCTACTGGATCCACTGGACTTTGGCTCAGTGGCAGTCCGCCCCCCCCCCCCCCCAAAAACCCAAAAACCTGTGTGGAAACCTATAAGTGGTAGAGCTGCAATAGCAGACACAGCCCACATTAAGCCAGGATATAAAACATAAGAATAAAATACAAACCTTAGTCACCAATGAGCCTCGTTCCATCTTCTCAAAACCAAGAGCCAGAACACAGTCTGCCAAACCTGAGGAGGCGTGGAGAAATCATCATTGACTAGGCTGATCAAGAGTCCCAGTCTTTTTATTGAAAAAAATGTTAATTTTGGCCTTTTTTTAACAAAACAGGACAATATTGTTACTTCTGAGCTTTTTCTGTCCACGGCAGCTGCTGGTCACTGTTCTTAAAGTGGTCACAGCCTGTACTTCCTGATCTAAAAGTGCCAGCTGGTGCCCCAGCCACTTTAAGTCAGTGAGCAGTGGCTGCCAGTACTTGTGATGCCCCTGACATCCGGCCCTGAGGAGCACAGAAGGAGAACGCCAGAAGCGCCAGCCTGGACCCTGGAGGTGACTAAACTACCATCCATGTCAACTTCAGTGCTTCACTGCTCCGGTCCGGGCCCAGCCATAGCAGTAGGTCCAGCCCGGAGGAACAGTGGAGCACCAAAGCAGCAGGGTTGTATGGCTGGGCCGCTGGGGGAAGTGTATCTGTAGGGGCCACTTACCTACTACTATATATGTGGGGCAGAGAGGAGAGAGGCCCTACAACTATAATGGGGCACAGAGGGGGCCTAAAAATATGAGGGCAGTATGGGGGGTCTACAACTATATTCAGCAGAACAGGTAATTCTTTATTTAAACCTCTGTTCATTTTGGGTTTAGGAGTCCAGAGAGCAGCTGTTGATAACTTAGTAGGACCGCCCACTAGACTCTTAAAGGGGCAGAGACTTTAATGGTAATAAATAAGTTCTACTGAATCTTTATATATAAAACTATATTTATATATTTATTAATTTTCTCTCTTTATAATCCCCTTTATAATATGATGCTGATGGAATGGACTGCATTATATATATATATATATATATATATATATATATATATATATATATATACCCGTGGGTGGCATCACTTGTATCTCATCTTCTGGGGATTTGGAAATGTCATGGCTCATGGTAATTTGCATAACAAAACCATCTCTCACCTCCCTGGACCAGCTGTCTGGCCATGAAGAGAGCTGTGGACCCCGTGGAGCAGTTGTTGTTTACATTGATGATGGGGATCCCTGTCAGCCCCAGGCTGTGATAGATTGCCCGCTGTCCAGAAGTTGAGTCACCTGCAAGACAAAAACATTACATTATACAGTACTATCTCTGCCCATTATATAACTTGTATATGGTATTTTTTCGGCAAACTTCTGCTCTGCAAGCTTCATCTATAATTTGCAGTTCTCCCAGAGCTGGTAGACGGAGCTCTCCCCTCCCCCCTCCATAGATTTGTACTGCTTGTCTTGTAGACATAAGAAAATGCTGAATTTCAGAGAAAAGGATTTAGGCAGCAGGAGGAGGGGGGCGGGGGGGATGAAGGTTGATAACAGGAGAAAGAAGCATTTTTGTCTAATAAAATATATATTACAAAGTTTCTTATATTCGCTTGATCTATGCAAAGTTTTTAAATAATCATTTAATTCTCTGTGCCCATCCAATTGAACAACCTGCGGCCCTCCAGCTGTTACAAGACAACAACTCCCAGCATGTCCAGACAGCCAACAGCTGCATTCAGTATACAGGTGTAGCAGAGTTTTATTTGTCATAGATTCTAGGGGGGAGATTTATCAAAACCTGTCCAGAGGAAAAGTTGCTGAGTTGCCCATAGCAACCAATCAGAGGCCTTGTTAAAAATGAAAGAAGCGATCTGATTGGTTGCTATGGGCAACTCAGCAACTTTTCCTCTGGACAGGTTTTGATAAATCTCCCCCTGGGTATCCAATCTGCGGCCCTCCAGCTGTTGCAAACCTACAACTTCCAGCCATTGGCTGTACCGGCATGCTGGGAGTTGTAGTTTTGCAACAACTAGAGGGGCGCATGTTGGGCACCTATTTGGAAAATGGGCCCCTTCTACAGGCACAATGTTTAAGAGAGTTTACACTAAGACATTGGCCATGGGGTGTGATAGATCATGAAGATAAGCTATAGCGGTATATATATATATATTTATAAAATCCTGTACCATAGACGTAGCCCACACATGCCTGCTCCACCAAGGAGTAAGCAATCCCTGCATCAGCCAGAGCGTTCTGTCCTGTTATATTAAAAAATAGATAAGAATTAAATACGGTAAGTATCAATTAAATAAATATCAGAGAAATAAATAAACAAAATAGATAAATAACTAATGAGATAACTAACTAAATTAATTAATTAATTAATTAAATGAGTACTGCAGCCAAAGACAACTTATCCCCTATGTGCAAGATAGGGAATAAGTGTCTGATCGCGGGGGGTCCGACCGCGGCGTCTTGCCATGTTTGGCACGCCTCATGCGTGGAGAGCTGCTGTAGTTCCACATCCCCAGTGGTCTGACCCCCACGATAAGACACTTCTCCCCTGTTTTTGGCTGCATTTTTCCTTTAATTAATCAATTAAATAATAAATAGATAAATAAATATCAGAGAAATAAATAAATGTAATAAATAAATAAATAGATAAATATTAGAGGAATATAGAAATAAAACAAATAATAAATAAATACATTTCATAGAAAGTAAATAGAATTAATAATAAAAAGATAAATAAATAACAAATAGATAGATATGATATGGGGCAATAATAAATTAAATAAATAAAATTAAAATCTGTATGCTATAAAACACTTGATGGCAAAGCAGTTGTCCAGCGCGATAGTGGCTTAAAAAGTTTTCCACCGGAGTACCCCTTTAAGCCACTATCCCTGTAATAACAAGATGGTATATATTACCTATGGGCATAGTTTTCAAACGTTCAATTTTTTCAAGGGCCAGTCCTGGGACCTGGGACCCTATCCTGGGCTACTTAAATGTTACGGAAAAATGTGCCAAATGTGTACACCGCTGCATCCTGTAGGCCGTGCACAAAGAAGTCAGGGGAGGACAAAGAAGGACCGATGGAGGGTTGGTGCTTTGTGGTAGGAGAGAGCCTGAGCATGAGAGTCCTGGGGACAGTCAGGAGGGGTGGTGCTGTGCATGTGTACAGGCACTTGTGGGGAGGGACTACTACCTAAAGAGGGACTACTACCTAAAGAGGGCTACTACCTTCAAGTCCTTTCAGTGAGGACAATATATGGGAAAATTCTGGGGGGAAAAAAATATATATAACCACAAACCCCACTCACAATACACCACACACTTCATTGTCAAATAAAAAAATATTTAAAATGTTGGCAACTATATCTATGGGCAAGCACACAAAGCCCAGGGACACAACACTACAAACTACCCAGTGCCCCCGCCGGCCTCAGACATGACACTCACCAGCCTCCTTAGCCATATCCGGGTAGTCAACCTCATTTCGGGGCTTCAGAAACTGCAAGGAGAACAAAACAATAACATGAGGAACATATATACATTATAAGAGCACATAGAAAAATCATAGCACACCAGTAATAAGAAGACTGACAAAGCTGGGATGGGGCCCTCTATGGTGGAGGTGGTAGTTTTGGGGGTGTGGGGTGAGGGTAGGTTATCCAGCACCTATAGGCAAGTATAGTAGTCAAGGACTAAATGAAACAGAGTAGATCAGTTAGAGGGCAATGTACATAGTGATCTATTTTGTTCTCTTTATTATACAATTAAACATAAAGTCATCTCCATAGGCATTTAAGGGTCTATTCACACGTACAGTATTCTGCGCAGATTTGATGCGCAGGATTTTCTGCTGCAGATTTCAATGTAAACTCAATGACTGAACACAGCTTCAAATCCTGCGCATCAAATCTGCGTGGAATACTGTACGTGTGAATAGACCCTTAAAGGCGTATTCTACCCTTAGACATCTTACTAGGATAGGGGACAAGATGTCTGATCGCTGGGGTCCTGCCGATTCTCTGCCAGGTGCTGCTCCAGTCTTGGAAACACTGGGTTTCCGAGATGGAGACGTGACTTCACGCCACGCCTTCTCCATTCATGTCTATGGGAGGGGGCGTGACGGCGTCACACCCCCTCCCATAGACATGAATGGAGGGGGCGTGGCGTGACGAGGGGTCGTGACGTCTCCGCCTCAGGAAGCCAGCGTTTCCGAGACTGAAGGCACCTGCCTCTGGGACCCCCGCCATCAGGCATCTTATCCCCTATCCTTTGGATCGAGGATAAGATGTCTAAGGGCGGATTACCCCTTTAAGGCACTTTGTGCACTTAAAGGGGTACTCCGGCGCTTAGACATCTTATCACCTGTCCAAAGGATAGGGGATAAGATGCCTGATCGTGGGGGTCCCGCCGCTGGGGACCCCCATGATCTTGCATGCAGCACCCCAGTTAAAATCAGTCCCCAGAGCATGTTCGCTCCAGGTCTGATTACCGTCAACCAGGGGGCCAGGGGCGTGTGATGTCACGCCTCCGCCCCCGTGTGACTTCAAGCTCCGCCCCTCAATGCAAGCCTAGGGAAGGAGGCGTGATAGCTGTCACGCCCCCTCCCATAGGCTTGCATTGAGGGGCGGAGCGTGACGTCACACGCCGCTGGCCCCGTGGTCTCCGGTAATCAGACCTGGAGCGAACATGCTCCGGGGACTGATTTTAACTGGGGTGCTGCGTGCAAGATCGTGGGGGTCCCCAGCGGCGGGACCCCCGCGATCAGGCATCTTATCCCCTATCCTTTGGATAGGGGATAAGATGTCTAAGTGCCGGAGTACCCCTTTAATATTATTTTGCACTGATCCCAAATTGCAGCCCAGAGTTAAAGAGAATGTGTTGCCTAGATTTTTTATTTTTTTTTACTGAGAAAATGTTTTCTATAGATTAAAGGTGTTTGGACATGGTGACCTTTATACAGGGAGGGAAAGGCTGATCTGTGAGCAACAGCTGTTCTTTGCATCTCTGATATCTATATACTGTTGTCACCTTTCACTGTAATCTTGTCTGTGTTGATAAGTGGGACACTGGAAAGTGATCTGTACAGAATAGGAAGCCTAAGGTTAGTTTTAGTCCTAGTGACCAGAATGGAAACTGCAAGATTTCAGGATTATTAAAAAATATATTATATTATATATATATATATATATATATATATATATATATATATATAAACATAGATAGTAAATTGGGGGGGGGGGGGGAAAAGGTTAACCTAAAAGCTGGATTTAAACAATAGGACATTTTCAAAACCCTAATAAAATTTTAGCTGGGCTTCTATAATACAGACATTATTGGGGGGAATTTATCATTGGTTTTACTGCGTTTTTGTTGTGTACATTTGTCGCTCAGTTTGTCTCAGTTGCTGTTTAGAGACTTTTCATTGCAACTTTTGCTTTAGCAGTTTTTTTTATTTTTATAAAATTGTGTAGCTCTGTCATAGTCTGATTAACTATTCGCAGTGGTCATGAATTTATCATAGCGATTTGTCGCATAATTTGTCGCAAAGTCCTCAGTTTGATGCAAAGCCACACCATCCCTGACCTGGCTTACTGCATTCACACCACGTTTTTGCAGTACAGTTCCCGTATACATTTTCAATTAGAAAACCGTATGGAACCGTAATGAAAACCGTATGCATTGACTCTCCACTGAAAACCGTATGCCAAACGATGCATCAGGTTGTGTACTTTTTGCATCTTGTACGGTTTTGTCCGTATTTTTCCCGTACCCAAAACCGTAGCCTACCACGTTTTTTTGTCTGGGTGAAAAACCGTATTGAAACCGTATACGGTTCCTTTAACATGGGAGTCAATGAGAACCGTATGTGCGTACGGTTCCATCCGGTTTGCACAATACGGTTTTTAAAGGGGTTATCCAGGAAAAAAAATTTTTTAACATATCAACTAATATATCAACTGGCTCCACAAAGTTAAACAGATTTGTAAATTACTTCTATAAAAAAAATCTTAATCCTTCCAATATTTATCAGCTGCTGAAGTTGAGTTGTTGTTTTCTGTCTGGCAACAGTGCTCTCTGCTGACATCTCTGCTTGTCTCGGGAACTGCACAGAGTAGAAGAGGTTTTCTATGGGGATTTGCTTCTACTCTGGACAGTTCCCGAGACAGGAGTTACCAGAGAGAACTTAGACAGAAAAGAACAACTCAACTTCAGCAGCTCATAAGTACTGAAAGGATTAGGATTTTTTAATAGACGTAATTTACAAGTCTGTTTAACTTTGTGGAACCAGTTGATATATAAAAATAAAAAAAATTCCTGGAATACCCCTTTTAAGTTTGCACATGCGCAGTGCACACCGAATGGAATGAAAAGTAAAAAACGCATACTTTTTTTAAAATTTTTTTTTTTTTTTTAAACGGATGTTATCGGACGTCATTTTTTAAACCGTGTACACATGTTTCGTTTTTATACAGTTTAGTCCGGTTTTGAGAAATCCGTTTTTCATCAAAAACCTGATACGGGAACTGTATTGCAAAAACGTGGTGTGAATGCAGCCTTAGACTAGGTTTCCACACAGGACACAGATTTTTTTTATTTTTTTGGTACTTTTTTGAACGGCTGCCACTGCAGTTTTTGAGCCAAAGTCAGAAGTGGATCCAGTAGGAAGGAGAAGTGTAAGTCCTTCCTTTATGTTTCCCATTTCTTTTGAATATAATTCTGGCTTTGACTCCGGTGGCAGCTATCCAAAAAAACGTGACTAAAAACTGACTAAAACCAATGGGAAAAATCACACCGGACGGAAAACCACATCCCTAATATCTGCTGGGCAGGGTTGGTGCGGATTTCAATGTGGATTTTTCAGCATGTTTTTTGGCTGTGTGAATATGCCCTAAAATAACTGTGCAGTAGAGTCTGACATGTCTGTTCTGAGGCGGTCACAGGTTACTTTCCTCTGTCAGGCCAAAGGGCAATGATCCGTAGACTGCTTCAGAACATTCACCGATAGATGCATAAAACGTTACTCAGAGAAATGGTTTTTTAAACCCTTCACCACAACAACAACAACAACAATACAGAAAGCCACAAAGAGCGCCTTCCCATGGGGTCAATAAGCTGCCACCGAACTGCAGTGAGAAAATCTGCAGGGTCTTACATTACACGTGAGGTCAATAACTTTTCTTAAAAAATCTAATCCACATGCTGCAAAAAATAAATAAATAAATAAAAAAATTTAAAAAAAAGCTGCACGGACTTGACTCCAATTTGCATTGTGGTTTAAAATCCACAGTATGTCAATGTATGATGTGGATTTACCGTATTTTTCGCCGTATAAGACGCACTTTTTCTTCCCCAAAACTGGGGGAGGAAAAGTTGGTGCGTCTTATACGGCGAATACACCCCTATCGCGGCGGTCCCTGCGGCCATCAACGGCCGGGACCCGTGGCTAATACAGGACATCACCGATCGCGGTGATGCCCTGTATTAACCCTTCAGACGCGGCGATCAAAGCTGACCGCCGCGTCTGAAGTGAAAGTGACACTAACCCGGCTGTTCAGTCAGGCTGTTCGGAACCGCCGCGGTGAAATCGCAGCGTCCCGAACAGCTTGCAGGACACCAGGAGGGACCCTACCTGCCTCCTCGGTGTCTGATCCCCTGCATGGCCGACGCTCTCCTACGTCGTCATCACGTCCTCGCGCACGCCGTCCCATCATCCAATAGGAGCGGCGTCATGGCAGTGACTGAGAGTGAGGATACCCAGCAGCAGAGACGTTCCGGAGCGACGGGGACACCCCGGGGACCCGGCGACAGCGATGGAGGGCAACATCCAGGGCAGCGGTGACGGGTCCGAAGCGGCGGGGACACATGCGTACTACCTCCTATAACAGTGGTCTTCAACCTGCGGACCTCCAGATGTTGCAAAACTACAACTCCCAGCATGCCCGGACAGCCAACGGCTGTCCAGGCATGCTGGGAGTTGTAGTTTTGCAACATCTGAAAGTCCACAGGTTGAAGATCACTGTCCTATGCTTTACATTGTATTTGGTTCAGAATCTTTATTTTCTAGATTTTTATCCTATAAAATTAGGGGCGTCTTATATGACGAAAAATACGGTATTTTCCAAAGTTCTTCACTGACAACCGTGTCAGGAACTGTCAAGAGTAGAAGAAAATCCCCATGGCAAACCTCTCCTGCTCTGGGCAGTTCCTGAGACAGACAGAGGTGTCAGCAGAGAGCACTGTGGTCAGACTGGCAAGAACTACACAACTTTCTCTGTAGTATTCAGCAGCTGATAAGTACTGGAAGGATTAAGATTTTTGAATAGAAGTAATTTACAAATCTGTATAATTTTCTGGCACCAGCTGATTTAAAAAAAAAATGTTTTCCATCGGAGTACCCCTTTAATATTTTATTAAAGGGGTAGTCCAGTGGTGAAAAATGTATCCCCTATCCTAAGGATAGGGGATAAGTTTGAGATTGCGGGGGGTCCGACCGCTGGGGCCCCCTGCGATCTCCTGTACGGAGCCCCGACAGCCCGCAGGAAGGGGGCGTGTCGACCTCCGCACGAAGTGGCGGCCGACACGCCCCCTCAATACATCTTTATGGCAGAGCCGGAGAATGCCGAAGGCAGCGCTTCGGCTCTGCCATAGAGTTGTATTGAGGGGGCGTGTCGGCCGCCGCTTCGTGCGGAGGTCGACACGCCCCCTTCCCGCGGGCTGTCGGGGCTCCGTACAGGAGATCGCAGGGGGCCCCAGCGGTCGGACCCCCCGCAATCTCAAACTTATCCCCTATCCTTAGGATAGGGGATAAGTTGTTCACCACTGGACTACTCCTTAAATATTTTTTGTATTTTTATTATTATTAATAAATAAATAAAAAATATTAGAAATCAACACATCTGCAGCTTTTCTGTCGCAAAACTCCTTATGGGTGCGTTCACACGCTATTACTAGCAGCGGATTTCCCGCTGCGAGTTACGCTACCATTGATTTAAATGGGTCCATAGACAGTCCACAATAGTGTCAGATTTGCGGACTGTCCGCGGACCCATTCAAATGAATGGTAGCATAACTACCCGCTGCTAGTAATAGCGTGTGAACGCACCCATAAGGAGTTTTGCGACAGGAAAGCTGCAGATCTGTTGATTTCTAACATTTTGGTAATAATAAAAATATTAATTAAATTCATATTAAAGGGGTACTCAGATGGAAAAAAAATTTTTTTTAAATCAGCTGGTGCCAGAAAATTATACAGATTTGTAAATTACTTCTACTCAAAAATCCTTAATCCTTCCAGTACTTATCAGCTGCTTTATGCTCCAGAGGAAGTTGTGAAGTTCTTGCCAGTCTGACCACAGTGCTCTCTGCTGACACCTCTGTCTGTCTCAGGAAGTGCCCAGAGCAGGAGAGGATTGCTATGGGGATTTTCTTCTACTCTGGACAGTTCCTGACACGGACAGAGGTGGCAGCAGAGAGCACTGTGGTCAGACTGAAAAGAACTACTCAAACTTCTTCTGTCGCATACAGCAGCTGATAAATATTGGAAGGATTAAGATGTTAAAATAAATGTAATTTACAAAGCTGTTCAAATTTCTGGCACCAGTTAATTTAAAAAAAGGGTTTTCCACCAGAGTACCCCTTTAAATTTCTAATAGAAGAATTGTGGGAGGGGGAACACCAGAAAAAATGCCAATGTTAAACCCACACTGCATTTTTCTTTTATTTTTTTCACAACTATTGCATATAAAAAAGATCAGCTTGCATCTTGTTATAAAAACAGATTAAACCTATTGTTAAGCTTTTCTAATCCGTTGTGAACGTAAAAAAAAAAAACGCACTACATAGAAAACGCACTACACAGAAAACGTAGGTGTGAACGCAGGACCCAGGAAGCGCATATTACACATAGGATACAAGCACAACCCGACCTTGGTCATTCCGACTCCCACCACGTAGACTTTCCTCTGGGCCGGGGCCATCTCTGCCAGCACTTCTCGGGGGCTCTGTCCTCCGTAATAACAACACAAAGTCCCGGACACTTGTATTGCAGCGCTCCCCAGAGCTTCCCCCCCCCTCGTTCGCTTTCTTAAAGCGGCGACTGTACAGTCACTGCAGCTCCCTATCAAGAAAAGGAGCCGCTTTAAGAAGGCGTGGTCAACGTCAGTCTGACAACCAATCAGGAAGCGCGGGGATGACAGCGACGGTGAGAAGCGTTGCCCCTCCTAACCAGATCCGGTGTTGATTACACGGTGGGACACCAGGTGGCGCTGTGCGCTGCTGGCTCGGACACCATGTGTAGTGCAGTGCTGCAGCTGGCTGGGGGTCGGGGGGCTTTTAAATGGGGGTTGCTAAGGGGGCTCAGCACTGCTGCAGGGCACAGGGACGTCAGTGTCACCCACCTGCAAGGGCACGATGCGGGTGAGTGTCCCACTATGTAGTTACCCTGCTTTATAATGTGCTGTTTAATATATATATATATATATATATATATATATATATAAAAATAAATTTTTATATATATGTGTGTGTGTATATATATATATGTATGTGTTTATATATATATATATATATATATATATATATATATATATAATCTGTATTCATTGTTTCCCAACCAGTGTGCCTCCAGCTGTTGCGAAACTATAACTCCCAGCATGCCCGGACAGCCTTCGGCTGTCCGGGCATGCTGGGAGTTGTAGTTTTGCAACATTCTGAGGCACCCTGGTTGGGAAACACTGCTCTATGGATTGCTAAGATCTGTGCTTTGACATTGCAGCCGTACTTTGTACCAGTGCCTAAGGGCATTCACTGGCATCGCTTTAGTGCATTATTAACCTGGGGGTTGTCCTGGATTAGAGAAAGCACCACAGCCAGTCCACAGGCTGCGTGCGGTATTGCAGCTCAGACCCGTTCTCTTTAAAAGGGGTAATCCAGTGGAAAACCAATTATTATTATTTTTTTTTTCAAAACTGGTGTCAGAAAGTTACGCGGATTTGTAAATAATTTCTGTTTAAAAATCCTAATTCTTCCAGTACTTATCAGCTGCTGTATACTCCAGAGGAAGTTGTGTGGTTCTTTCCAGTCTGACCACAGTGCTCTCTGCTGACAACTCTGTCCATGTCAGGAACTGTCCAGAGTACAAGCAAATCCCCATAGCAAACCTCTCCTGCTCTGGACAGTTCCTGACATGGACAGAGGTGTCAGCAGAGAGCACTGTGGTCAGACTGTAAAGAACCACACAACTTCCTCTGTAGCATACAGCAGCTGATAAGTACTGGAAGTCATTTACAAATCTGTGTAACTTTCACACCAGTTGATTTGAAAAAATGTGTACCCCTTTAAAGGAGGAGAGCTGCACTACCAGGCACAGCCCATAAAGTAAAAGAAAAGAAAGCAGCCAGTTGTATAACTATGAGATTGCGGGGAGTCCGACAAGCAAGCCCCCCACCCGTATCTCCAAAACAACACCCCGACTTTTATGTCTTAAATTGTGGCGGGTTGGCACCTGTGCCACCGCTCCATTCATTGTCAATGGATCCACCAGAGAAAGGCAAATAGAGGGCTCAGGGTGGTTCCATAGATGCCACCCGCCTTTCTGTTCAAAATTAAGAGTGCTCTTTAGGAGAATCTGGGGAGGGGAGCTCAGGGTTCGGATCCCCTACAATCTGATAGTTATACCCTACCCTGTGGATAGAGAATAAGGAAATTCAAGTCGGAATACTCCTTTAAAGGGGAACTTCGGTGGAAACAGGTAGAAAACAAATGTTTTCAAATCAACTGGTGTCTGAAAGTTAAACAGATTTGTAAATTACTTCTATTAAAAAAACCTTAATCCTTCCAGTACTTATTAGCTGCTGTATAAAACAGAAATTTGTGAATTTCTTTTCTGTCTGACAACAGTGCCCTCTGCTGACACCCCTGTCTGTGTCAGGAACTATCCAGATTAGAATCATATACCCATAGAAAACCTCTCCTGCTCTGGACAGTTTCTGACACGGTCAGAGGTGTTAGCAGAGAGCACTGTGGTCAGACAGAAAAGAACTTCACAACTTTCTCCGTAGTATACAGCAGCTGATAAGTACTAGAAGGGTTAAGATTTTTAAATAGAAGGGATTTACAAATCTGTATAACTTTCTTGCACCAGTTGATTTGAAATCATTATTTTTTCCACCGGAGTTCCCCTTTAAAGTGATCCTGAGAGTAAATGGACTGCAGTTTTTTCTCTGCAAGGCGTGGTGAAAACATTCTTTTATGATCAGTGGGGTGCCAGAGGTAAGACCCCCCCACCCCCATAACCATAAAATGATGACATATCCTAATGGTACGTGTCACTGTACAAAATGGGAGTACCCCTTTAACCCTTTTGTGTACAAGCGCACGCATCTATGTGGTTATGTGATCAGTTGTTACTTCCCTTTCCACCATGTGGCAAGATAGAGGTAGTTTCACTTCTGCCTCTTAGAAGAATTTCGGGAAAAGAAAACAACTATGGTGGAGTGTAAAATCCTTTAGGGTACGTTCAGACGAGTGGATTTTCCGTGCGGATTTTGCTACGGATCCGCCGCTGAAGGACCTCTATATGCTGCCTTTACACGTGCCTGCTCGGAGCGGCAATACGCCGCTACGAGCAAACACACTGCGATAAGTGCGAGTCGCCGCGCGCATGCGCAGTATACTCGCACATGGCGGCAGCTCTCGGCCTCGCTCATTGAGCAGGGGGATCGGCCGCAATGTGTGCGAGTACACCGCGCATGCTTCGCACATCGCTTCAATGTGTCTGTACGTAGCGGAGTATTGCCGCTCCGAGCAGGCACATGTAAAGGCACAATACAGAGGTCCTTCAGCGGCAGATCTGCAGTGTAACATACGCTGCAAATTCGCTCATCTGAACGTACCCTTAGATTGGGATGTGGTAGCGTTGAACTACAAGTCCCAGCATAGTTTAATGTAGTGGTCTCTAAATTGTGGGTGTCTGGT
Organism: Hyla sarda; assembly: GCF_029499605.1. Classification (NCBI taxonomy): domain Eukaryota; kingdom Metazoa; phylum Chordata; class Amphibia; order Anura; family Hylidae; genus Hyla; species Hyla sarda. The sequence continues at coordinate 201,578,281 of NC_079195.1, forward strand.
TGTCGCAAAACTACAACTCCCAGCATGCCCGGACAGCCGTAGCTGTCCGGTCATGCTGGAAGTTGTAGTTTTGCGACATCCGAAGGTCCACAGTTTAGAGACCACTGCGTTAGACCACGCTGGGACTTGTGGTTCAACACTAATGGAATTCTGCTTCTTTTTCTTTCAGGCATCGCAGAGATCGTCATGTCCAGGCCTCACGCTCGGAACTCGTTGGGCAAAGCGTTTGTTACTGAGGTAAAGAGCGGAGAAGACAAACACCGATCTTTAAAGGGGTACTCCGCCCCTAGACATCTTATCCCCTATCCAAAGGATAGGAGATAAGATGTCTGATCGCGGGGGTCCCGCCGCTGGGGACCCCCGCATTCTACCATGCAGCACCCACCTGTAACGGCTTCCGGAACCGCTGGAGGTCCTCAGGCTAATACAATCCCGACCAAGGGGACGTAAGATCGTGATGTCACGACTCCGCCCCCATGTGATGTCACACCCGCCCCCTGAATGCATGTCTATGGGAAGGGGCGTGAAAGCTGTCACGCCCTCTCCCATAGACTTGCATTGAAGGGGCGTGTTTGAGGTCACACGGGGGCGGAGTCGTGACATCACGATCTTACGTCCCCGTGGTCGGGATGGTATTAGCCTGAGGACCTCCGGCCTGAGGACCTCCGTTACAGGTGGGTGCCGCATGGTAGAATGCGGGGGTCCCCAACGGCGGGACCCCCGAGATCAGGGGGCGAGTACCCCTTTAAGGAGTTACTTGTTGCTTCCATGACAACTCTGATAGGTCACAGCACTCCAGGTCTGAGAACGTTTGATTTGGTATTGGCCGCCAATGATAAGAATGTGACTTTTACGGGCTTTGTATTTCGTTTAAATTTCGCGTAATTCATTATGGGGGGGAGATGTATCAAAACCTGTCCAGAGGAAAAGTTGCTGAGTTGCCCATAACAACCAATCAGATCGCTTCTTTCATTTTGCACAGGCCTCTTTAAAAATGAAAGAAGCGATCTGATTGGTTGCTATGGGCAACTGCACCACCCTTCCTCTGCACAGGTTTTAATAAATCTCCCCCCTATACTTTTTGCTGTTTCAGGAAACACGGTGATGGATTGTTGTTACTGCAGTGATACATTAATGTATATGAATATACGGTATATTATTAGGTTTCTAGTGATTGACCTTTTTTTACTCTTATTTAACACATCTGCTTGTAGTTTTTCCACTCTGTAGACAGCCTGCGCCATGACAGCAGTGTCCGTGTGGTGGTGGTCAGGAGCGCGGTCCCTGGGGTGTTCTGTGCAGGTCAGTAAAAGGATTTTGTCATCTATGTATGGTCCGCCATGTGCACAGAGACAGTATAGGGGCTCATGGGGTTCCTACTGCTCCGTACTATGAAGCTGTATTACGGCAGAGTCTTCCAACTCAACCGAAGATCTAGTTACTCGCATACACTCACTGGCCACTTTATACGGTACACCCGTTCAATTGCTTAAAGGGGTACTCCGGTGGAAAACTTTTTTATTTTAAATCAACTGGTGCCAGAAAGTTAAACAGATTTGTGAATTACATCTATTAAAAAAATATTAATCCTTCTAGTACTTATTAGCTGCTGAATACTACAGAGGAAATGATTTTCTTTTTGAAACACAGAGCTCTCTGCTGACATCATGACCACAGTGCTCTCTTCTGACATCTCTGTCCATTTTAAGAACTGCCCAGAGTAGGAGAAAATCCCCATAGCAAACATGCTGCTCTGGACAGTTCCTAAAATGGACAGAGATGTCAGCAGAGAGCTCTGTGTTCCAAAAAGAAAATAATTTCCTCTGTAGTATTCAGCAGCTAATACGTACTGGAAGGATTAAGATTTTTTAATAGAAGTCATTTACAAATCTGTTTAACTTTCTGGTACCAGTTGATTTAAAAAAAAAAAAAAAGGTTTCCACCGGAGTACCCCTTTAACACAAATAGCTATTCAGCCTATCACATGGCATCAACACAGTACATTTAGGCATGTAGACATGGTCAAGACAACTTCCCCAGAATGGGGAAGAAAGAGGATTTAACGTCTTGGGGACGAAGGGCGTACCTGTACACCCTCGTCTCGCTCCCCTTCTTTGATGCAGTGTCACGAGCTGACCCTGTGACATAGCAGGTTGGTCCTGGCAGCTATCTGCCACCGGAACCCGTGTCTAATGCCAGACATCACGGATTGCGGTAATGCCCGGCATTAACCTATTAGACGCTGCAATCAAAGTTGATTGTGGTGTCTATTTTCTTTATTTCACAGTCCCGGCAGCTCAGCGTTGCTGATCGGGACCACCGCGGTAAAACCGAGGTGTCCCTATCAGCTGAGAGGACGCCTGGAGGGCCCTTACCTGCCTCCTCGCCATCTGATCTCTGGTATGATGCTCCAGGCAGCCTTAACACCCCCTGGAGCAATCGAGCGCAGACCACACTGATCAATGCTATGCTATGGCATAGCATTGATCAGTGTATGCTATGGCTAAGGATTGCATGTTATAGTCCCCTATGGAGACTGAAAATGATGTAAAAAAATTACTGAATTACTGTGAATTAACCCCTTCCATACTAAAAGTTTAAAGGGAACCAATCATCAGATTTTACCCTATATAAAGCTTGGCAAAGCGTTATATAGAGTAAAATCTTTATCCTCACCATCCCCGGGGGACGCTCCTGCCTGCAGGGATGGTGAGGATATGAACTCTTAAACTAGTCACCGCCGCACTCGTAAGTAGTCCCCTGGGCTGGGAGCTCCTCTCACCTAGTCCCGTTCTTTGGCCGGCAGCGACGCCCCCTCCACTTGATTGACGGGCCGAGTCATCGCTCTGCTCACTGAACAGACAGAGTAGAGCGATGAGGCGGCCCGTCAATTAAGCAGAGGGGGCGTCTCTGCCGGCCGAAGAACGGGATTGGGTAAGAGGAGCTCCCCGCCCAGGGGACTACATACGGACGTGGTGGGGACTAGTTTATAAGTTCACATCCTCACCATCCCTGCAGGCAGGAGCGTCCCCCGGGGATGGTGAGGATAAAGATTTTACCCTATATAACGCTTTGCCAAGTGTTATATAGGGTAAGATTTGATGATCGGTTCAGTGCAATGCACAACCTTGAAAAATGGAAACAATAATACATGACAAAAATAATCTTTATTAGCAGGCATGCAAATCTGGTACAAAGGAACAAAAAAATAAAAAAGACAGACAGGGTGGAAAATGCTCAAACCTGAGAAATTTCCTACTAAACATGAGGGCAAATACTTCCACCCTCAAGCGGGCACATGTACACAAAATACATAGTACTTTATCTGTCCTAAGCCCCAACCCCACATGCAAAAAAATATATATATACCTATTGAAGCAAGAATTTGCTCATATACGCTTGGGTCAAAACTGACCTAAAAAAGCCCAGCACTATATTGTAGCATGAGACATCTGATATGGATGAAGGAAATGGCTTCATTACTCTTATTTCTCTTCATTGCTGCAGTGGAGTTAATGTGGTGAGTGCCATATCTTGTATTTTCAATATATACTGTATAAGTACATATCAAAGTGCAAACTGTCCGCCATCTTTCTGTATCGGGCCAGGCATGTCATTGTCAGCCTATTAATATTCCTATGGTACCATGTAAAGCCTCATTTCCCCTGTGGGTGGCGCTGCACGAAAATCAGGCACTTGCTGTAAGTTTCCGCCGCAGACTTCTTTCTGGTGACTCCAATGTCATCGGATTCACCCCTATATATGTTGGTGGCTCACATTGTCTATTCCATTTTATTTATGTATATAAAAGTTCTTGTTTGACTTATCACAGGTGCGGATTTGAAGGAGCGATCAAAGATGGAAAATTCTGAGGCGTCTTTGTTTGTTCACAATCTGAGAAAGTTAATGAATGAAATTGGTGAGTCCCTCAGGGGCGGATCACAGGTGGTGGCACTGTGCGGCAAACTGAAGATCTGTCACCTGCTTCTCCTGATCAGTGGTCATTCACTTTCTTCCATTAGGGACTAGATTTAGCCCTCTCCTTGTAAGGTCCGTGTTGGCATAAAGGGTTTTTAGTTGTCCAAGTGAATATAAAAAAAACTTAAAGGGGTAGTCCGGCCATTCTATGCTTGGCTGCTGCTCCAGTCTCAGAAACCTTTGTGTTTTCGGGACTGGAGATGTGATGTCATGCCACGCCCCCTCCATTCATGTATATAGTTTGTCAAGCCCCCTCCCATGGACATGAATGGAGGGACGTCACGAGGGGGCGTGGCGTGATGTCACATCTCCAGTCCCAGAAGCACAGAGGTTTTTGAGACTGGAGCAGCAGCCCAGCATAGAAAGTGGGTGCTGCATGGAGTTCCAACGGCAGACCCCCCCCCCCGCGATAAGACATCTTATTCCCTATCCTTTGGATTGGAGATAAGATGTCTTTGGCCAGAATACCCCTTTAATATATCAGAAAAAAGTGCCCATGCTATACCCCCCCAAGGAAAGCTTAACTCTAAATAGCTCAATTCAGTTCTGTGTTTAGAAGACGGACTAGCAGCTGACTGAGAGATCAGATAACAAGCTGCCTACAGCTACTTAGAATATACACTGGGTATTGGATTGTTGTATCATAATAGGAGTTACCCCATTTTAGCAGGAAATATTAAAACCCAATTCTCTGTACCTCATTTCTTTTCTGTGCCCAGGGGCTCTGCCAATGCCCACAATTGCAGCCATAGATGGATACGCCCTGGGTGGTGGCCTGGAGCTAGCCCTGGCTTGTGACCTCCGTATTGCTGGTATGTACCGAGTATATATCACAGATCTGGACTGATGAAGCCTTTTACTATTAGGCCTGTGGTGAATGTACGGTGTATATCTTGCAGCATCTTCAGCTAAACTGGGGCTCATTGAAACTACAAGAGGATTACTTCCAGGGGCAGGTGAGAGAATACGTCTACGATATGGAGTACGGAAAGTCTCATGGTGTATTGACCCTGACTTAACTCTTCTGTTCAGGGGGTTCACAGCGACTTCCACGCTTAGTTGGAACTGGTTTAGCCAAAGAGCTTATCTTTACCGGGAGACAAATCGAGGGTGCACAGGCGTACCAGATCGGACTGGTGAATGATGCGGTCCCCCAAAATGAGGAGGGGAACTCTGCCTACAAGAAGGCTTTGGAATTGGCTCATGAGATCTTACCTCAGGTACACAGGGTGCTGCCATGTTTTGTATTTCCGTCTGATTCCCAACGTCCCCACTCATCACTAAAACTGCTATGGTGCTCATGCAAGCGATATGACCTCTTCATTTGTTATCAGGCATACCATATATTTGTAAGGCTGGGTTCACACCACGTTTTTGCAATACAGTTCCCGTATACTTTCTCAATTTGAAAACCGTACGGAACCGTATTGAAAACCGTATGCATTGACTCTCCATTGAAAACCATATACCAAACGATGCATCAGGTTGTGTCCGTTTTGCAACTTGTACGGTTTTGTCAGTTTTTTTCCCGTACCCAAAACCGTAGTCTACCACGGTTTTTGGTCCTGGTGAAAAACTGTATTAAACCGTATACGTTTTTTTTAACATGGGAGTCAATGGGAACCGTACAGAACTGTATGTGCATACGGTTCCATCAGGTTTTCACCATAGGTTTTTTTGACTTTTCACAGATTTTTTTTCTTGGAATTTCAATCAAACAAGTGAAACTTTATTCATAATGGAGTGAAAAGTTAAAAACGTATACGTTTTTTTTCTTGAAAAACGGATGCAACTGGACATCATTTTTTCAAACCGTATACGGATTAAAATAGTACACATGTTTTGATATAGTTTAGTCAGGTTTTGAGGAATCTGTTTTTTTAAATCAAAAACCTGATACGGGAACTGTATTGCAAAAACGTGGTGTGAACCCAGCTTAGGCTGCATTTACATCTCGTTTTTGCTATACGGGTGCCGTATCTCGTTTCTGTACAAAAAACGTATGTCTCCAAACCGGACCGAAACGTATGCAACCGTATATGCCTCCTCATGTTTTTAAACCGTATACGGTTTGAAAACGGATGTCCGTTTGCATACGTTTTAATATGTTTTCATTGAAAAAAATGGATACGGTTTTATTTTTGTCAACATTTTAAATAAAGTTCTTCTCTTTTTATTGAATTTCCAAAAAAAAAAAAAAAGAAAAACAGCATTGTGCAAACCGGATGTAACCGTATGCACATACGGTTCAATACGGTTCCCATAGAACTCCATTTTAAAATAACCATTTAAATGTTGAATTTCAACCGGACTTCAAACCTTAGTAGACTACGGTTTTGTGTGCGGAAAAAACACACATACAACCGTAAATGAAGCAAAAACGTACGCAACCGGATGCTATGGTTGTCATACGGTTGTCAATGTAATGTCTATGCATACGGTTTGGAATACGGTTCAATACTTTTATTTGCTGAAACCGGATACGGCAACCGTATTGCAAAAATGAGATGTGAATGCAGCTTTACCACGGTTTTTGTTCCGGGTGGGTGAAAAACTGTATTGAAACCATATACAGTTCTTTTAACATGGGAGTCAATGGGAAGCGTACAGAACCGTATGTGCGTACGGTTCCATCCGGTTTGCCCCTTACGGTTTTTAACTTTGCGCATGCGCAGTGCATGCCGAAAGTTTTTTTTTTTTTTTTTTTTTTCTTGAAATTTCAACCAAACAAGTGAAACTTTATTCATAATGGAGTGAAAAGTTAAAAACGTATGTTTTTTTTTTTCTTAAAAAAAACTGATGCAACCGGACATCATTTTTCAAACCGTATACGGGTTCAAATTTGTACACACATTTTGATACAGTTTAGTCAGGCTTTGAGGAATACGTTTTTCATCAAAAACCTGATAAGGGAACTGCATTGCAAAAACGTGCCTTATTTAGTGGGGGTACCTGATATTGTAGCTTGTCGCATATGTTTCACTACCAGGCAAAGCTCATACCAAATGTATGATGATGCCGCCACAGCACAGAGCTGCGCAGATTAGGTTGGGGAACAGCGCACAGCAGAATGCTTCTGTATGTTTTTGAAATTGATGGGGGTCTTAGCACCCGGACCCCTATTGATCAGAACGTCTGAAATGTCACTTTGTTGTGTCAGATATTTGAAGAAATGACAAGGCTGCTGCCCTGTGGGGTTAATGTCCTGTATTCTCTCCTAGGCCCCGATTGCTGTGAAAATGGCCAAGCTGGCTATGAATAAAGGCATGGAGGTAAATGTTTATAGTTTATACACCACCAATTTTCTGATTTTCAGTGCTGGCATCCCACTCTTTGGGTTTGTTCTAGAGATGAGCGAATTTACAGTAAATTCGATTCGTCACGAACTTCTCGACTCGGCAGTTGATGATTTATCCTGCATAAATTTGTTCAGCTTTCAGGTGCTCCCGTTGGCTGGAAAAGGTGGATACAGTCCTAGGAGACTCTTTTCTAGGACTGTATCCACCTTTTCCAGCCCACGGGAGCACCTGAAAGCTGAACTAATTCATGCAGGATAAGTCATCAACTGCCGAGTCGAGAAGTTTGTGACGAATCGAATTTACTGTAAATTCGCTCATCTCTAGTTTCTTCTATTGCAGTGGTGTCTAAACTGCGGCCCTCCATATGTTACAAAACTACAACTCCAAGCATGCCCGGACAGCCGTTGGCTGTCCGGGCATGCTGGAAGTTGTAGTTTTCAACATCTGGAGGGCCGCAGTTTGGAGACCACTGTTCTATTGCTTCTCAGGTTGACATCAGCCATATATACACACCTCTGGAGTGGTACGGCTGCTAGAGGCCACTAACAGGGCTGCTTTCTTTATGCAGACTCGTGTTTCTTAGATAATTCATGGGTATCTTGCCCCTTTTAATGTATTGTATTATACTTGAATTGCCAAATATGTAGTAAATATACAGAAATATTTTAATGCAGAGATAAGTAGTTGACTTAGAGATCTTATTCTGCGATTTCGGCATTGAAGTGAATGTCCACGTGTTAACCCCATGCTAAGGCTTTAGGGTTTAGATCGGGTTCAGTCTGTTCTGTATGTAGTAAGGTCTAAACTATCCCTAATGATATCCTCAGGCAGACAGAAAGTTGTAATTTAGTCTACTCTCCTGAATAAGAACAGTTATAGTTCGAAACGTGTTCGAAACTATGTGGACAAAAGTATTGGTACACACCATCTAATGACTGAATTGTGTATAAAATCCAACTATTATCAATGCAGTCGCCTTTACAAACATTTGTGATAGAAGAGGTCATTCTTTACAACTCGCTGATACTAGCGCGCTCATGAAACCGGTTATAAAAAGGTGGCCAAGGGAATTTTCTCTAAAAACTTAAAGGGGTACTCCGGCCCTAAGACATCTTATCCCCTATACAAAGGATAGGGGTTGAGATGTCTGATCGGGGGGGGGGTCCAGCCGCTGGGGACCCCCGCAATGTCTCATGCAGCACCCACCTGTGTGAGCTGCACGTCAGTGCTTAAGACTCAGAGTCTGAAGCCTTACGACTACGGGGCCAGAGTATCGTGTTGTCACGCTCCCTCCCATAGACTTGCATTGAGGGGGAGGGGTATGACGTCACACGGGGGCGGAGTTGTGACGTCACAATACTTCGGCCCCGTAGTCGTAAAGGCTTCAGATTCAGAGCCTCCATCGCTGGCGTGCAGCTCACAAAGCTGGGAGCTGCATGAGAGATTGTGGGGGTCCCCAGCAATTAGACATCTGTGATAGCCTGGGGGATGTAGGGTATGGGGAGCGTTGCTGTGCAGTAACTAAAGTTAACTGTTGCTATTCGTGATGCCAGGGTGGGGGCTCCTCAGTAATGCTTGTCCTACCGCCACCCTTCCCAAGAGCGATAGGGAGGTAGAGAAGAATAGATTGTCCACAACCAGAGAGTTTTCTGAAACAGGATTAACTTTTACTGAAGGTTTTCTGCAAGCTTCAATAACAGAACAGTCTCTATGCATACAACTGCTTTCCTTGGAGATTGACAAAGGTTGGGACTTTAGCACTTAGAGTCTTTAGGTATTGTGCGCTGTTCCACTGGATTTAGGGGATTTAGTTGCGGTCCAGTAGTCATGCTAGCATTAGCAGGGTTTAGATTAGAACTCACGGTTTTGGTTCAGCTGAGGCCGGTAGGTTTTCAGGCCTAGTGTGTCTTTGAAAGTTGCGTAGATCCGTCCTGCTAGTCCGGCCGCAGCTCCCTTATATGAGCAGGGGCTGGACTAGTGCTGATTGGTCCATACTGATGTCAATCACCATTACAAAGACTTGTGGGTAACACATGACAAAATGACCTCCAAAGGTCCTCCAACATACCATAGAGGATATTAACATGGTCACATGACCGAAGGTCCTGTGACGCTAAACAAGGTAAGTACTATATATTATTATAAAATATATTATTATTAAATATGCACACGTATTAAAATTAGAGAATTAGACTTGAGGAGAGGCGACTAGGGGCTCTCCCACCTGAGGAACCCTACCTGAACGTAGTTACTCTGAATTTGGGGACCTCTACCCTAGGTACTATATGTAATACGGTACTAGGACACCACACATCTTATCCCCTAAAGGACAAGTCTCCTGCTCAAAAACTTACCCCCAAGGATACAGGATAAGTTTTAAATTGTGGGGGGTCTGAGCACTGGGGCCACCCCAGCGATCTCCTGTTTGGAGCTCTTGTGCACTAGCAAAGGGGCCGCCGCGCCCCCTCCATATAGTTCTATAAGAGAGCTGTTCGGTAATCTTCGGCTCTCCCGTAGAACTATATGGAGGGGGCGTGGCGGCCTCCGCTTCGGGCAAGGGGACGTGACGCGCTCCTGTGATAGCGCACGGGGCTCCAAACAGGAGAGTGCGGGGGGCCCCAGCGCTTTGACCCCCGCAATCCAAAACTTATCCCCTATCCTTAGGATAGGGGATACGTTGTTGAGCAGGAGACTTATGCTTTAAAGCGTACCTGTCATTTTGAAGGAATTCAAATATAATGGGTACAATGTGATTTTAGTGCACTCACTGTTGTTATTGAACCTTTCAGAGTCCCTTCCATTGTGCCTGGCTGGGCTGTTTGCCCATAGTACATACACAGGATTTCCTATACCTTACTTCTCCAGGCAATTACATGACAGCATACTCCTCTCTGCTGTGCTATGACATAGTGCTGGTTAAAATGTGCTGGGCTAAGGTTTTACACAGTAAAGTACTATAGATGGTGTGTGTGTGTGTGGGGGGGGGGGGGAGGGATGCATTGGCCTTGCAAGGGGCTTTGTGGGAAGAAGAGAAAGGAGTATCACAGCAAGGAAGGGGTTACATTAAGCATTGAGCTGCTGCTCAGGTCCTGTGGACATACAGCAATAAGTACAGTGTTTACACAAGGATACAGATGCCATGAGCTATGGTGGGGAGAGATGAGAGGGAAGCCTTGATCAGGAACATTGTAGATCATCTGGGGCAGTGGGCAGACTACCTCAGCTCACGGGTAGGTGAAGTGTTGTGTAAATATATTAGGACTCGCATAGAATATCAAATGGCAAGGGAGAGTTTTTAAAGAGGTACTGCACTGGCAAACTTTTTTTTTTTTTTTTTTTTCAATCAACTGGTGTCAGAAGGTTAAACAGATTTGTAAATTACTTCTATTTAAAAATCTTAATCCTTCCAGTACTCATCAGCTGCTGTACATACCAGAGAAAGTTATTTTTCTTTTTGAATTTCCTTTCTGTCTGACCACAGTGCTCTCTGCTGACACCTCTGTCCATTTTAGGAACTGTCCAGAGCAGAAACAAATCCCCATAGCAAACCTATCCTGCCCTGGAAAGTTCCAGAGACAGACAGAGGTGTCAGCAGAGAGCACTGTGATCAGACAGAAAGGAAATTCAAGAAGAAAACAACTTCCTCTGGGGCATACAGCAGCCGAGAAGTACTGGAAGGATTAAGATTTTTAAATAGAAGTAATTTACAAACCTGTTTATCTTTCTGGCACCAGTTGATTTGAATTTTTTATTTTTTTTCCCCAGGGGAGTACCCCTTTAAAAAGGCAGTGACCATTTAACTAATGCTCAACCTCACTGACTGAAGTTCTTCATTGTACTTGTGTTACTACAAATCACCAAAAGCAGATACAGTTTAGTGTAGAATTCACTAATTAATAATTGAAAAAAACGCCCCTTTTTGGAGACCACGCCCCATTTCCCCAGTGGGCACGCCCCTTTTTTGGGTTTTCTTAGCAAAATGGAGAGATAGTTAGTTAGTTTTTTTTCAATTCTGGCGCAAAATCTTGTGGCCAGAATCTTGTCTCGTGTAGAAAAAATTAATCAGCGAACAAATTTCTAACATAACCTTTAATTAATAATCAATAAAAATCTAAATCCAATCAAGACCTCCAAATGACACATCGAGTGTGTACTAGTGCTGCAAACGGCCCTATAGAGGGGCACTGCAGACGAAGTCTGCAGTGCCCCTCTATAGGGCCGTTTGCAGCACTAGTACACACTCTGGCCCTCATTTACTATTGCAAACCCGACATGTTTTGTCGGGTTGTGCGCCAGATTCTGTCGTATTGCGCAAGATTTTGCGCCAGAATTGAAAAAAAACTAACTAACTATCTCTCCATTTTGCTAAGAAAACCCAAAAAAGGGGCGTGCCCACTGGGGAAATGGGGCGTGGTCTCCAAAAAGGGGCGTTTTTTTCAATTATTAATTAGTGAATTCTACACAAAACTGTATCTACCTTTGGTGATTTGTAGTAACATAAGTACAATGAAGAACTTCAGTCAGTGAGGTTGAGCATTAGTTAAATGGTCACTGCGTTTTTAACGTTTTAAGGACGCCGGGCGTATGCGTCCTTAAGGACGTGGGGCGTATGCATACGCCCGTGGGAATTCCGGTCCCCGCCGGTTGGGGACCGGACCGGAATGCCTGCTGAAATCATTCAGCAGGCATCCCGACCCCCCCCATGTCGGCGATCGGAGAAAATCGCATGTCAATTCAGACATGCGATTTTCTCCTATTCCGGGCTGATCGGGTCTCTGGTGACCCAATCACCCGGAAAATAGCGATGATCGAAGCTGTCAGTGACAGCCCAGATCATCTTGAAGGATAGGAGCGAGGTCGCAGTGCTGCGATCTCCTCCTATCCCCTGCCATTGGTCAGAAATGATTTTGACCAATGGCAGCGCAGGACAGTGGGTTGCCATGGAAACCCCCCGTTCTGCCCACCCCTGGATGTCGGGCAGAATGGGGGGAGAAGATGGAGGCCGGGTACCTTACCTGAAGATGGCGTGGGACCGAAGAAGATCATCCTGGAGACTGCGGAGATCCCGACTCAGGTAGGGAAACGAGGGGGGGGGGGTAATAAAAGTGAAAGTAAAGTAGTGGCAACCACTGGGAAGGCCGAACTGCAACTCCCAGCATGCCAAAGGCTGTCTGGGCATGCTGGGAGTTGTAGTTTTGCAACATCTGGAGGGTCACAGTTTGGTGACCACTGTTACAGTGGTGCCCAAACGGTGGCCCTCCAGATGTTGCCAAACTACAACTCTCAGCATGCCTAGACTGCCCAGGCATGCTGGGAGTTGTAGTTCTGTAACATCTGTCCCTTCAGATATTGCAATTTTCATGACATTTTTGAAAATTGCTGCTCTACTTTGAAGCCCTGTCATTTTTTCAAAAAGTAAAAATATGTCCATTTTATGATGCCAACATAAAGTGGACATATTGTATTTGTGAATAAAAATAAAATTTATTTGGAATATCCATTTTCCTTACAAGCAGAGAGCTTCAAAGTTAGAAAAATGCAATATTTTAAAAATTTTCATGACATTTTGGGATTTTTCACCAAAAAAGGATGCAAGTAACGACGAAAATTTACCACCAAAATTAAGTAGAATATGTCACGAAAAAACTCTCAGAATCAGAATATTCGGTAAAAGCGTTTTCGAGTTATTAACACTTAAAGTGACTGTGGTCAGAATTGCGAAAAAGGGCTGAGTCCTTAAGGGGTTAAAGGGGTACTCCCCTGAAAAAAAAAAAATAATAATTCAAATCAACTTGTGCCAGAAAGATAAACAGGTTCGTAAATTACTTCTATTTAAAAATCTTAATCCTTCCAGTACTTATCAGCTGCTGTATGCTCCAGAGGAAGTTCTTTTCTTTTTGAATTTCCTTTCTGTCTTGTGTTACTAGCGTTTGCAGTTCATGTTTAAGCATTTATTTGTCTTACACAGGTGGACATTACCTCTGGGATGGCCATAGAGGGGATGTGCTATGGGCAGGTGAGTTTCTGTGATTTACATCTTTGGAGATGGCAATTTAATCTGTAGGTTGGGCTCAGACTTTCAAATCCCTGGAGATACTACAGTGTGTAAACAGTGCTAAAAAACCACAGCAAATGGTTAAATTTTTTGTTAAAAGAAACAGCTTTATGTTCCTAGTAGAGATGAGCTAACTTACAGTAAATTCGATTCGTCACGAACTTCTCTGCTCGGTAGTTGATGACTTATCCTGCATAAATTAGTTCAGCTTTCCGGTGCTCCGGTGGGCTGGAAAAGGTGGATACAGTCCTAGGAAAGAGTCTCCTAGGACTGTATCCACCTTTTCCAGCCCACCGGAGCACCGGAAAGCTGAACTAATTTATGCAGGAAAAGTCATCAACTGCCGAGCCGAGAAGTTCGTGACGAATCGAATTTACTGTAAGTTCGCTCATCTCTAGTTCCTAGCCATGTTTCTGTTGTTGCTATATATTGTCATTCTGGTGCTATAGTTTTCTCTTTTTTATTTCTTTTATTTTATTTTTTTTTAACCTCCTCCAATGTCTTATCACAATATGACAAATCATTGGTGGAGATATAAACAGCTTTGCTATGTAGGACATGGGTCACCACCTTCTGCCCTTAAAGGGGTACTCCGGTGGAAAAAAATTTTTTTTAAATCCACTGGTGCCAAAAAGTTAAACAGATTTGTAAATTACTTCTATTAAAAAATCTTTACCCTTCCAGTACTTTTTAGCAGCTGTATGCTACAGAGGAAATTCTTTTCTTTTTGAATTTCTTTTTTGCCTTGTCCTCAATGCTCTCTGCTGACACGCACATGTGAATGCACCCAAAGGGGACGTTCAGACGAGCGGACTCACAGCGTATTTTACGCTGCAGATCCGCCACGAACGGACAGCTACATGGTGGCTTTACATGTGCCCGCTCGGAGCGGCAATCCGCCGCTACGAGCAGACACACTGCAATGTGCGAGTCCGCAGCGCACATGCCCAGTATACTCGCACATCACAGCAGCTCTCGGCCCAGCTCATGGAGCAGGGGAAGCAGCCGCGATCTGTGCCAGTACACCGCGCATGCGCTGCGACTCGCACATCTCAGTGTGGCTGCTCGTAGAGGCGTATTGCCGCTTCGAGCAGGCACAGGTAAAGCCACCATGCAGGGGTCTTTCAGCGGCGGATCTGCAGCGTAAAATACGCTGTGAGTCCGCTGGTGTGAACATACCCTTATAGTTAATATAGCAGCAATGCTATTGAGTATATTCATGTGTCTCATGTGCCTTTGCAGAGTCAATTTTCCTCAATATCTTCCATTGAAGGGAAATCCTGAGACCTTCATAAACATTAGGCGGTTGGTTGGTCCTGATGAAATTGGTCAAAATTAAAGGGGTACTTTTTTAATTTTTTTATTTTGTAAATCAACTGGTGCCAGAAAGGTAAACAGATTTGTAAATTACTTCTATTAATAAATCTTAATCCTTCCAATACTTATTAGCTGCTGAATACTACAGAGGCAATTCTTTTCTTTTTTGAACACAGTGCTCTCTGCTGACATCACAAGCACAGTGCTCTCTGCTGACATCTCTTTCCATTTTAGGAACTGACTAGAGCAGCATATGTTTGCTATGGGCATTTTCTCCTACTCTGAACCGTTCTTAAAATGGACAGAAGATGTCAGCAGAGAGCACTGTGCTCGTGATTCAGCGGAGTTCTGTGTTCCAAAAAGAAAAGAATTTCCTCTGTAGTATTCAGCAGCTAATAAGTATTGGAAGGATTAAGATTTATTAACCCCTTAAGGACACATGACGTACTGGAACGTCATGTGTCCACTCCCGATCTATAACGCGGGGCCACGGCGTGGCCCCGCGTCATAGCGGGTCGGGCCCGGCCTCTAACAACGGCCGGGACCCGTGGCTAATAGCGCGCGGCATTGATCGCTGTGCCGCGCGCTATTAACCCTTTAAACGCCGCGTCTAAAGTGAAACCGAAAGCATGCCGGCTAGCTCAGTGGGCTGTTCGGGATAGCCGCGGTGAAATCGCGGCATCCCGAACAGCTGACAGGACAGCGGGAGGGCCCCTACCTGCCTCCTCGCTGTCCGATCGCCGAATGACTGCTCAGTGCCTGAGATCCAGGCATGAGCAGTCATGCGGCAGAATCATCGATCACTGGTTTCTTATGAGAAACCAGTGATCAATGTAAAAGATCAGTGTGTGCAGTGTTATAGGTCCCTATGGGACCTATAACACTGCAAGAAAAAAGTGCAAAAAAAAAGTGAATAAACATCATTTAACCCCTTCCCTATTAAAAGTTTGAATCACCCCCCTTTTCCCATAAAAGAAAAAACACAGTGTAAATAAAAATAAACATAAATGGTATCGCCGCGTGCGGAAATGTCCGAATTATAAAAATATATCGTTAATTAAACCGCACGGTCAATGGCGTGCGCGCAAAAAAATTCCAAAGTCCAAAATAGTGCATTTTTGGTCACTTTTTATATCATGAAAAAATGAATAAAAAGCGATCAATAAGTCCTATCAATGCAAAAATGGTACCGTTAAAAACTTCAGATCACGGCGCAAAAAATGAGCCCTCATACCGCCCCATACACGGAAAAATAAAAAAGTTATAGGGGTCAGAAGATGACAATTTTAAACGTATTAATTTTCCTGCATGTAGTTATGATTTTTTCCAGAAGTCCGACAAAATCAAACCTATATAAGTAGGGTATCATTTTAATCGTATGGACCTACAGAATACATA
Organism: Hyla sarda; assembly: GCF_029499605.1. Taxonomy (NCBI): domain Eukaryota; kingdom Metazoa; phylum Chordata; class Amphibia; order Anura; family Hylidae; genus Hyla; species Hyla sarda. Next base: position 201,594,328 of record NC_079195.1, read on the forward strand.
TCAGGTGTCATTTTTACCGAAAAATGTACTACGTAGAAACGGAAGCCCCCAAAAGTTACAAAACAGCGTTTTTTTTTAAATTTTGTCGCACAATGATTTTTTTTCCCGCTTCACCATAGATTTTTGGGCAAAATGACTGACGTCATTACAAAGTAGAATTGGTGGCGCAAAAAATAAGCCATCATATGGATATTTAGGTGTAAATTTGAAAGAGTTATGATTTTTTAAAGGCAAGGAGCAAAAAACGAAAATGCAAAAACGGAAAAACCTCCGGTCCTTAAGGGGTTAATAGAAGTAATTTTACAAATCTGTTTAACTTTCTGGCACCAGTTGATTAAAAAAAAAAAAAAAAATTTCACCAGAGTACCCCTTTAATTTAATTAGAAGTCCTACTCTCTAATTAACGGGGTACTCTGGGTTCACACATAGTAATTTGGTCAGTACTTTTAGCCAAAACACATAAAAAGTTTCAAATCTGTTCATTATAGTTTTTCTCTGACAGCTGCACTCCTGGTCTCAAATATATGTGGACCTAGCCTAATGGTGCCATCCTCTCCTCAGTTTAGGCCAGTGTTTCCCAACAAGGGTGCCTCCAGATGTTGCAAAACTACAACTCCCAGCATGCCCGGACAGCCAACGGCTGTCCGGGCATGCTGGGAGTTGTAGTTTTGCCACACCTGGAGGCACCCTGGTTGGGAAAACACTGTTTAAGGGCATCCGTTTTTATAAGCTAGATGAGATGTACAGTCCATTCTTTTCTAGAAGATGATCCAATACAATGGGGCAGCTCAGATCCTGTTTTTGGGACAACATATAACACTGTCACTCAGGTTGTTCATTGGAACAAAAATCAAACCTCAATCCTCATTACAATAATAGCAGCTTCATTTGTTTAGTTTCAGATCGGTCAGATATCTCCACCGATGTTTACATCTGACTAAGTGTCCTGATGTGTCTGGTTGTCGTCTTCTCTAGTGACACATTAAAGGGGTACTCCGGTGGAAAACATTTTTTTTTCCTTTAAATCAACTGGTGCCAGAAAGTTAAACAGATTTGTAAATTACTTCTATTAAAAAAATCTTTACCCTTCCAGTACTTTTTAGCAGCTGTATGCTACAGAGGAAATTCTTTTCTTTTTGAATTTCTTTGTCTTGTCCTCAGTGCTCTCTGCTGACACCTCTGTTTGTGCCAGGAACTGTCCAGAGCAGCATAGGTTTGCTATGGGGATTTTCTCCTGCTCTGGACAGTTCCTGATACGGGCATCAGGTGTCAGCAGAGAGCACTGTGGACAAGACAAAAAAGAAATTCAAAAAAGAAAAGAATTTCCTCTGTAGCATACAGCTGCTAATAAGTACTGGAAGGATAAAGATTTTTTAATAGAAGTAATTTACAAATCTGTTTAACTTTCTGGCACCAGTTGATTTTAAAAAAAAATGTTTTCCACCGGAGTGCCCCTTTTCCACTGATTTTCTAAGAGTGTTGTGTAGGATTCTTTGTGGGTTTTAATTCCCTACAATTTCTTTCCCACAGTATTTACTAAGGTTTCCCTACATTTCGCGCTTTTCCCTACATTTTTCTTTTTTTTTTTTTTTTACGCATGTTCTGATCTGTGGGGTTTTCCTCCGCTCAAATCCACCACATATTCTGCGGAAACCTTAGTAAATATGTTGGGTTTTTGTGAAAATGTCGGGAACACGCCCCCTTTTATGTGACCACACCCCCTTTTTCGTGTTCTCTCAGTAAAATGGAGAGTTGGTCGGGTTTTTCATTTCTGGCGGAGGCAGAATTTCTGGTTTACAATAGTAAATTAGGGCCATTGTACGTATGTCAGGCTGGGTACACAACACGTTTTTGCCATACTGTTTTCAATCAGTTTTTCTAAAGAAAACCGTATGGCAAAAAAAAAAACGGATGGAAACGTATGGGAAAAAGTAAACCATATGCGTTTTTAAAAGTGCATTCGGTTCCATCCGTTTTTATATTTTTTTTTTTAAAACATACGTTTTTTTTTTTTTTTTTTTATTTAAAATAAATTAATTTTTTAAAATTTTAACTTTAGGATGCAAATGCACATGTGCAAAGTAAAAACCGTATACGGTTTTTCCCATGTGGAACCGTATACTTGTGCATTTCCCATTGATGTCCATGTTATAAAAAAAAAATGCGGTTGCAGTTTTTATACTGGAGACAAAACTTGGTCAACCAAGGTTTTGAGTACGGGAAAAAAAAAAACATATTGCAATCAAACCGTCCGCAACTATTTGTCTATGTACCGTATTTTTCGTCCTATAGGACGCACCGGCGTATAAGACGCACCCAATTTTTAGGTGCAAAATCTAAAAAATTAAAGATTTTGAACCCAATAGTGGTCTTCAACTTGCGGAACTCCAGATGTTGCAAAACTACAACTCCCAGCATGCCCGGACAGCCAACGGCTGTCCGGGCATGCTGGGAGTTGTAGTTTTGCAACATCTGGAGGTCCGCAGATTGAAGATTACTGCAAAGGAGGTAATACTCACGTGTCCCCGCCGCTCCGGCCCCGTCACCGCTGCCCTGGATGTCGCTCCGGAACGTCTCTGCTGCCGGCCGGGTATCCTTGCTCTCCGTCGCCGCCATCACGTCGTTACGCACGTACGTGATGATGAGGAAGGAGAGCGCCGGCCATACAGGGGATCCCTGAACGGAGAAGACACCGAGGAGGCAGGTAAGTTTCCTCCCGGTGTCCTGTAAGCACTAACCCGGCTATTCAGTCGGGCTGTTTGGGACCGCCGCGGTGAAATCGTGGCGGTCCCGAACAGCCGGGTTAGTGTCACTTTCCCTTCAGATGCGGCGGTCAGCTTTGATCGCCACGTCTGAAGGGTTAATACAGGGCATCACCGCGATCGGTGATGTCCTGTATTAACCGCGGGTCCCGGCCGTTGATGGCCGCAGGGACCGCCGCGATAGGGGTGTATTCGCCGTATAAGACGCACCGACTTTTTCCGCCCAGTTTTGGGGAAGAAAAAGTGCGTCTTATACGGCGAAAAATACGATATACGGTTTTCAATATGGTTCCATACATTTCCAATAATGAAAATGTATACGGGAACCGTACTTGAAAAACGTGGTGTGAACTCAGCCTTTGTGGGAAAACTAATGTAATGTACCTGTGACATTCCTCCTCTTATCGATTTCTTGCCCCTCAGGTCATTCCTACCAAGGATCGCCTAGAAGGAATGGCAGCTTTCCTGGAGAAGCGTCCGCCCCGTTACACGGGAGAGTAACAATGTCTGATCATCTCTTTTATCCGCCTCTGGATCACTCATCACCGGACACACATAAGGGGAATGAGCTGCCAAGAGTTACCTAATATTCCCCAGCAAGGATTATATTGGATTATCCGATACGTATTACATATCACTCCATGCACCAGAAAGATATTTACATTATATATATATCCGCTAAACTGGAAAATTCCTAAAATACTCAGTTTTGGGTGGATTTAGCATCTGTTAGTACTGAAAATATAACATTACTCATCTGAAGTCTGTAATGATGGAGGCCGGACATGGTCTTGTCTACTATTGGAGTATAATAAGATCATAGGGTGTCAGACCTCAGCTGTACAGTTCTGTCTCATACACGTTCTCTTAATAAAACATTATGATATACACTATCTGGCCACTTTATTAGGTACACTTTGCTAGTCCCGGGTTGGATGCCCTTTTCCCTTCATTCTTGGTGCCATACTTGCTACAAGGTGCTGGAAAAATTTCTCAGAGAGATCTCTCCATATGGACACGATGACATCACACAGATCCTCCATATGGACATGATGACATCACACAGTTCCTCCATATGGACATGATGACATCACACAGTTCCCCCATATGGACATGATGACATCACACAGTTCCTCCATATGGACATGATGACATCACACGGTACCTCCATATGGACATGATGACATCACACAGTTCCCCCATATGGACATGATGACATCACACAGTTCCTCCATATGGACATGATGACATCACACAGTTCCTCCATATGGACATGATGACATCACACAGTTCCCCCATATGGACATGATGACATCACACAGTTCCTCCATATGGACATGACGACATCACACAGTTCCCCCATATAGACATGATGACATCACACAGTTTCTCCATATAGACATGACATCACACAGTTTCTCCATATGGACATGACATCACAGAGTTCCTCCATATAGACATGATGACATCACACAGTTCCTCCATATGGATATGATGACATCACACAGTTGCTGTAGATTTGTCGGATCCATGATGAGAATCTCCTGTTCCACCACATCCCAGCGGTGATCTATTGGATGAGATCTGGTGACTGTGGAGGCCATTGGAGTCATGTGACCTCATTGTCCTGTATGAGATGATGTCATGTGACATGGGGCATTATCCTGCTGGAAGTATCATCAGAAGATGGGTCCACTGTGGTCATCAAGGGATGGACATGGTCAATAACATTACTCAGGTGTTGTGTTTATACCAGGATCAATTGGTCACACACACACACAAGGATGGCTCCATGCTTTCATATTTAAGCCATATTCTGTCTGACCCTAACATCTAAATGTAACAGCGGGAATGGAGACCAGGCAACTCCTTCCATTGTCCAATATTGGTGCCTGTGTGAATTGTAGCCTCATTTCCCTGTTTTTACCTCACAGGAGGGGGCACCCAGTGTGGTCTTCTGCTGCTGTAGCCCATCTGCTTCTAGGTTGAATATGTTATGCTTCAAGCGATGGTATTCTGCATATCTTGTTTGTGACGAGTGGTTTTTCTCTCTCTCATTTCAAACTAATCTGCCCATTCTCCTCTGACATCACCATTTTCATCTACACAACTGCTGCTCACAGAATATTTTCTCTTTTTTTCAGACCATTCTCTGCAAATCCTATAGATTATTGTAAGTAAAAATCCCAGTAGCTCAGCAGTTTTTGATATAGGCAGACTAACGCCTGCACGATAAGGAGGAAAAAAAAAAAATCAGGACATAAATGGCTGCCTAATTTACAGTGAAACTTGTTTAAGCAGACCATCCATATTTTGGACCCCTCAAAGAAAGAGGATACAGAATGCTGAATAAAGGGGGAGATTTATCAAAACCTGTCAAGAGGAGAAGTTGCTGAATTGTCCATAGCAACCAATCAGATCGCTTCTTTCATTTTTCACAGGCCTTTTCAAAAATGAAAGAAGTGATCTGATCGGTTGCTATGGGCAACTCAGCAACTTTTCCTCTGGACAGGTTTTGATAAATCTCCCCAAAAGTGTCTTATGGAGTCGACACATGTAAGCACAGATAATGATTAAAAAGCCAAAAAAAATGGTAGAATTATGATTTATGTATAATTCGATCTTCACAAATCATAGTAACAGTTTGTAAGGTAAAGAGTCCATCGAGTTCAACCTAAAACCCTACTGTGTTGATCCAGAGGAAGGCAAATCCCCATGAGGCTGATGCCAATTGCCCCATGACAGAGGAAAAATTCCTTCCCGACCCCAATATGGCGATCAGAATAAATCCCTAAATCAATCCATCATGACAGCACCACCCATCGGTCAAGATGCAGAGGTTAAAAGGCCTCTCCCCCAGCAACTTAAAGGGGTACTCCACTGCCCCAGCGTCCGGAACATTAAGTTCCGAAAGCTGAGTGCAGGTTGCGGGGGTTGGGACGTCACAGCCACGGCCCCTCAATGCGAGTCTATGGGAGGGGGCGTGACGGCCGTCACGCCCCCTCCCATAGACTTGCATTGAGGGGGTCTAGCCATGACGTCATGAGAGGGCTAGAGATGAGCGAACTTACAGTAAATTCGATTCGTCACGAACTTCTCGGCTCGGCAGTTGATGACTTATCCTGCATAAATTAGTTCAGCTTTCAGGTGCTCCGGTGTTCTGGAAAAGGTGGATACAGTCCTAGGAAAGAGTCTCCTAGGACTGTATCCACCTTTTCCAGCCCACGGGAGCACCTGAAAGCTGAACTAATTTATGCAGGAAGTCATCAACTGCCGAGCCGAGAAGTTCGTAACGAATCGAATTTACTGTAAGTTCGCTCATCTCTAAATTCAACCTTTCCAGGTAGTCCACATGACACCACCGAGGACATATCAAATAAGATGATTTAGGGAGGGACCACTGCTTCTAGCACTTTCCATCTTGATGCTGGATCATGAGAAGAGGCAACAAGGAGCTTGTAGTTAAAAAATGTGTAGAGTCGACCAGTAGAGTTCAGCGAACTTACAGTAAATCGGCTCGTAGCGAACCTCGCAGCTCGGCTGTTGATTACTTTAGTCTGCATAAATTAGTTCAGCTTTCCAAGGGCTCCAGTTGCCTGGAAAAGGTGGATACAGTCCTAGGAGACCTAAGACTGTCATTCCGGACTTTTCCAGGCAACCAGAGCCCTTGGAAAGCTGAACTAATTTATGCAGACTAAAGTAATCAACAGCCGAGCTGCGAGGTTCTCTACGAGCCAATTTACTGTAAGTTCGCTCAACTCTATCGATCAGGTTTCACAGAGCCAACTTCACCCATCTAGAAATTGGTTTTTATATGGCCCTGGGAAGGAGTCCTTTATCCTTGATGTGACATCTAGGTCATAAAGTACTGCCCTTCGTACATCTAGGAATATGACGTCTGTTATTTTTTTTTATATATAATTTTGCCAACTTTTTTGCAGTATATTAAGATCTGTGGAAGTTTTTAATTAAAGAACCTTCAGAAAAAGCTGGATTAAAAGGGTATCCAAACATCAGGGGAAAATGCTTTAGAAGCCTATAGCATTGCTAACCTGTCTGCCCCAGTTGTGAAAGCACCGAAAATCCATTTGTTTCCTGGGTTTTTCGATTGCGCAGCAGCTCAGAACTACACTTCCCATAATGCATTGCTTTATCTCAGCTGTTCATCAGTACTCCCACCCTGCCTGCTTCCTTTCCACAGCACCTGAAAGTTTCCTTCCCAAGGCTGTTGCAGACCATCTAATTTTTACAGAATACCATCAGTGAGGTTACAGCACCTGCTGTTTTCATACCCTGTTTGCTCCTCTGCCCGTAGCATTGTTCAGCAGAAGGCAGCATGCTATAAACTCACCTCATTCTCCCTACGGCCCTGTTCACATGTGAGGTTATTAGCAGTAAAAATTGGTAACACATTGAGACAACACGCCCCTCTCTATGCATTCTTTATAACAGCACTTGTGTACTTTCAGTGCTCCCATAGCGAAAAATGCATGAAAGAGGGGCATCGGCCTTGTGCTCCGTGCACATGGAGATTTATACGCTGTTCTAGAGGTAGTCTCGGGGTCCCAGCGGTCGGACGTCCCATGATCAGGCACTTTCCTCTGGACAGCAGCTAAGTTATCAAATGCTGGAGTACCCCTTTAATTTAGTTACAATAGAAGAAGAAAAGGACATCGGAAGCTGGAATCACAATGCTGATAAATCAGAATCTTGACAAAGTAGATATAAAACACAAAAGTTTCCTTTTATTAAATGTATACACACAACGCGTTTCGGGGCACTGACTACCCTTTCATCAGGTGTGATAACAATCAACAAAAGGACCCTGATTTATCAGCAGCGCAATTCCAGCTTCCGCTGTCCTTCTCTTCTTCAATTGTAACCTATCACTCCAGCCTGGGAAGCCGCTGCAGCTAATCTGTTGTCCATAATATGCGCTTGTGTAGGGCCTGGATTCTGCACAACCGCACTAGGCGAGTGCATTTTGAACTCCCACTTGCATCTAACTACTATCAAGGTCCCACACAAGGAAGCGCTCCTGTGTTTTTTTTTGTACCTTTAATGTGGTGGCACTTGGTTGAGCACTGTACCCCCTGACTTCTACCAAATGATGAGGGCCCCTCAGCTTCGGAACCCATCACCCCCCTCCCTAAGCGCGCGCGCACACACACACACACACACACACACACACACTTGTAAAGCATTTACTTTAAAAGGGGTACTCCAATGCTCAGCGTTTGGAACAAAATGTTCCAAATGCTTACAGCCGGCAGCTAGTGGCATCATAGCCCCGCCCCTCATGACGTCACACCCCGTCCCCTCAATGCAAGTCTATGGGAGGGGGCGTGACGGCCGTCACGCCCCCTCCCATAGACTTGCATTGAGGGGGCGGGACGTGATGGCATGAGGGGGCGGGGCTATTATGTCACGAGCTCCCGGCTCCCAAATTGTGAGCAGTGGAATACCCCTTTAAGTCTAAGCTGAGCCATAGATTACTTTTGTTCAAATAACCCAAACCAAACAGAATCAGACTAATCTGCAAGAGAAAAGAAAAGTGAAGCACACTAGTCAGGTAGTCACTGCAGGTTTATTGTGTTGTTCTGTTCTAGTGCATTACACAATAGACTGTCTCTCATACACATACTGTGTGATGTACAGACACAGCAAGCTAGTTCTCCGAATAACACTGGTGTCAGACAGTACAACTCTTATGCGTTTACAAAAACATGAGTGGAGGTATTCTTTAAAATTAACAGAATATAGAGTAATCCATTTACACTGACGGTAAACACTGTATTAGGATTATATAACCCCCCATGTCCTACCCACTCTGACCATTCCTGAACACACTGGTTAGGGTCGTATTCACGGCTGAATAATTGTGATCCAGCTACAATTTAAAAGGAACACTAAACCTAGAAAAACAGGAGGGATGGGCCTAGCTTGCCTGGCCTGCTACGGCAGACTAAGCAGTTGGGGGGAGGCTCCTGCTGCAGCCAGCTGTCTTACAGCCAGATATGGATTTGGGGAAAAATTGGGAGGATAATTCACAGGATTATTCCATCTGGATAAATGGCTTAGCCACTGCAACACCACAGACTACTGCACAGTATGTTCTCTAGCATCAGATGCAGTTCCAAAGATATCAGATTACTTCTCTGCTGGGGTAAAGCACCTAAATCTTTGCTGCCAAGAAAAACTACTGTCCTGCAGAGCTCCATACTGGGATGAGTGGGGAGGGGGCACCATGCGGCTGGAGAATGAAAACCACACGTTGTGCCATTTGGCCAGCACTGTGCCAGGGGGGTCTAGACTATGGGGCCTGATCACAACAATGACCAATAAAGCTATGCCACTGAGAAAAATGGCAGAATGGAATGGGATGACTGCAGTACCAGGTACAGCCACTACCTAAGTGTATGGCACTGTGCTGGTAGGGAAGTACAGATGCTGCAGCATTAGCCAGGTACCAAAAGTCAGACCCCCAGTCATTGGCTACTGATGGTTAAATAAAAAAATCTGGGGGTACTACTATAATGAATAGTTAGGGACTCCGTTATTTTGCTCATTTTCTACATTTGGTGTTCCTCGAAGATTGAGTTTGCTGGTAACAGAGTCACAAGTTAGAACAATGTGTAGGTAGTGACATAGGGGGAGATTTATCAAAACCTGTGCAGAGGAAGAGTGGTGCAGTTGCCCATAGCAACCAATCAGATCGCTTCTTTCATTTTCCACAGGCCTCTGCACAGGTTTTGATAAATCTCCCCCATAATGCTCATATAATATCCTTACACTTTACAGTCAAAGTGAACACTTAATGTACTTTACAAAAAGGTTCTTTAAAATGTCATCCAGATGATAGGAATACATTATCCATACAGAAAGATTGTTTTCAGGGCTTGTTTGCAACTAGAGATGAGCGAACTTACAGTAAATTCGATTCGTCACGAACTTCTCGGCTCGGCAGTTGATGACTTTTCCTGCATAAGTTAGTTCAGCTTTCAGGTGCTCCGGTGGGCTGGAAAAGGTGGATACAGTCCTAGGAGACTCTTTCCTAGGACTGTATCCACCTTTTCCAGCCCACCGGAGCACCTGAAGGCTGAACTAATTTACGCAGGAAAAGACATCAACTGCCGAGCCGAGAAGTTCGTGACGAATCGAATTTACTGTAAGTTCGCTCATCTCTAATTGCAACCATGAGATCTATGTTCCATTCTATATATATATAAATAAAATAAATCTATATTCACACCTACCTTGTCTTTGAAACATTATAGAATATACATGATAGGAGTAAAGCTAAAGGTCATTTCTTTGTAATATGTATAGAGGGTAAAAATACCCAAATGATATACAGTCATGGCCGTAAATTTTGGCACCCCTGAAATTTTTTTTTAAAGAAAATGAAGTATTTCTCACACAAATGGATTGCAGTAACACATGTTTTGCTATACACATGTTTATTCCCTTTGTGTGTATTGGAACTAAACCAAAAAAAGGGAGGAAAATATTGGACATAATAACAAACATAAACTCCAAAAATGGTCCGGACAAAATTATTGGCACCCTTTCAAAATTGTGGATAAATAAGATTGTTTCAAGGATGTGATGCTCCTTTAAATTCACCTGGGGCAAGTAACAGGTGTGGGCAATATAAAAAAAAACACCTGAAAGCAGATAAAAAGGAGAGAGGTTCACTTAGTCTTTGCATTGTGTGTGTGTGTGTGCCACACTAAGCATGGACAACAGAAAGAGGAGAAGAGAACTGTCTGAGGACTTGAGAACCAAAATTGTGGAAAAATATCAACAATCTCAAGGTTACAAGTCCATCTCCAGAGATCTAGATTTGCCTTTGTCCACAATACACAACATTATCAAGAAGTTTGCAACCCAGGGCACTGTAGCTAATCTCCCTGGGCATGGACAGGAGAGAAAAATTGATGAAAGGTGTCAACGCAGGATAGTCCAGATGGTGGATAAGCAGCCCCAAACAAGTTCCAAAGATATTCAAGCTGTCCTGCAGGCTCAGGGAGCATCAGTGTCAGCACAAACTATCCATCGACATTTAAATGAAATTAAACGCTATGGCAGGAGACCCAGGAGGACCCCACTGCTGACACATTGAACACCTGTGGACAGATCTTAAAATTGCTGTTGGGAAAAGGCGCCTTCCAATAAGAGACCTGGAGCAGTTGGCAAAGGAAGAGTGGTCCAACATTCCGTCTGAGAGGTGTAAGAAGCTTATTGATGGTTATAGGAAGCGACTGATTTCAGTTATTTTTTCCAAAGGGTGTACAACCAAATATTAAGTTATAGGTGCCAATAATTTTGGAGTTTGGTGACATTATGTCCAATTTGCTTTTTTTTCCTCCCTTTTTTGGTTTAGTTCCAATACACACAAAGGGAATAAACATGTGTATAGCAAAACATGTGTTACTGCAATCCTTGTCTGTAAGAAATACTTCATTTTCTAGAAAAATTTCAGGAGTTCCAACATTTACAACCATGACTGTATATGCTAAAATCGTTATCCTCACCATCCTCGGGGGACATTTTTGACCCCAGGGATGGTGAAGATATTAAGTTATAAAGTCCGCTCCGGCCGCCCTGCAAGTAGTCCCCTGGGTGGGACTTATGCTTACCAGCACCCTTCCTCTGGCCGTGGTCCCGCCCTGTTGGCTTGATTGACCTAAACAGACGGAGCAGATTAGTGACTTGAGCCGTCAATCAAGACGAGGGAATGGAACCAAGGCCGGAGCGACGGGTGTTGGTAAGTAGAAGTCCCCGCCCAGGGGACTACTTTCAGAGCAGCCGAGGGGACTTTATAACTTAATATCTTCACCATCCCTGGGTAAAAAAAAACGTCCCCCGGGGATGGTGCGGATGATTATTTTAAAATCTGCTGCTTGGTTCCCTTTAAACACCCCTCTTTCCATTCAGCCCTTAGACGAGTGGTTCCTATCCAGGGTGCCTCCGGCTGTTTCAAAACTACAACTCCAGCATGCCCGGACAGCCAACGCGGCTGTCCGGGTATGCTGGGAGTTGTAGTTTTGAAACAGCTTGGGGGACCCTAGTTGGGAAACACTGTCTTAGTCAAATAAAACCTGTTCTATGACTGTATCTCGCAGTAGGGACCAGGCTATTTTACGGGGCAATTTGTTATGTATTTAGTTTTTTTGTTTTGTTTTTTTAACACAATTCCGTTTCCTTATTATGAATAAAAAAATAACTTACACACACACATAAATAGGAAGCTCCTCCCATTGTTAATATAATTGTCAATTAAAATTTCAGCATAATAAAAATGTACGAGTAGTCAACATATATACAATTTCAACACTTTTTGTCTCTACAGTTTTACAACAAATTTTTTTTTTGCACTCTTGTAAATTATACAGCGACTAGATTATTCATTCGGAGAAACCATTCGATATAACAAACTAGAACAAAAAATAAAAAAAATCGTACATGCTTTCTTACTTCTAATAGACTGCAAGAAGACTACTGGCTGAGACCAATGGACAATGGCAGAGGCTGTGCGGTCTGCAAGCGGATTTTATTACTTATCACGTGGGTCTGTGCAGTATATGGAACCCACTATGCACTCAGCAGAGCGGCCTTAGGACTGGGAATATATAAAAAGGGGTACTCCGGTGGAAAACTTTTTTTTTATTTTTTTTAAATCAACTGGTGCCAGAAAGTTAAAGGGGTTATCCAGGAAAAACATTTTTTTTTTTATATATATATCAACTGGCTCGAGAAAGTTAAACAGATTTGTAAATTACTTCTATTAAAAAATCTTAATCCTTTCAGTACTTATGAGCTTCTGAAGTTGAGTTGTCCTTTTCTGTCTAAGTGCTCTCTGATGACACCTGTCTCGGGAACTGTCCAGAGTAGAAGCAAATCCCCATAGCAAACCTCTTCTACTCTGTGCAGTTCCCGAGACAAGCAGAGATGTCAGCAGAGAGCATTGTTGCCAGACAGAAAACAACAACTCAACTTCAGCAGCTGATAATTAATGAAAGGATTAAGATTTTTTAATAGAAGTAATTTACAAATCTGTTTAACTTTCTGGAGCCAGTTGATATATAAAAAATTTTCCCGGAATACCCCTTTAAACAGATTTATAAATTATTTCTATTAAAAAATCTTAATCCTTCCAGGACTTATTAGCTGCTTAATACTACAGAGAAAATTATTTTCTTTTTGGAACACAGAGCTCTCTGCTGACATCACGAGCACAGTGCTCTCTGCTGACATCTCTGTCCACTTTAAGAACTGTCCAGAGTAGGAGAAAATCCCCAAAGCAAACATATGCTGCTCTGGACAGTTCCTAAAATGGACAGATGTCAGCAGAGAGCACTGTGCTCGTGATGTCATGTCTCGTGATGCTCGTGATGTCAGAGCACAGTGCTCTCTGCTGACATCTCTGTCCCTTTTAGGAACTGTCCAGAGCAGCATATGTTTGCTTTGGGGATTTTCTCCTACTCTGGACAGTTCTTAAAGTGGACAGAGATGTCAGCAGAGAGCACTGTGCTTGTGATGTCAGCAGAGAGCTCTGTGTTCCAAAAAGAAAATAATTTTCTCTGTAGTATTCAGCAGCTAATAAGTCCTGGAAGGATTAAGATTTTTTTAATAGAAGTAATTTCCAAATCTGTTTAACTTTCTGGCACCAGTTGATTTAAAGAAAAAAAAGTTTCCCACCGGAGTACCCCTTTAAGGGGGTTATCCACCATTAGAAAAGTCGGAGCTGTTTTTCTACCAAAAAAAAAAAAAGCACAACAGCACCACCCCTGTCCTCAGGTTGTATGTGGTTTTGCAGCTCAGTTCTTTTAAAGTGGATGGAGCCAAGTTGTAATACCACACACAACCTGAAGGACAGGTGTGGTGCTGTTTTTGGAATAAATAAGCCTGTCTATTGCCTGATAAACCCTTTAAATGTAGTATTGCAAAAAGGAATAAATTAGGTTGAATGGTAGAAATTATATTCCAAAATAATAATAATAATAATAAAAAAAAATTAAAAAATAACCAACAAGACACACACTTTGTCCTCTTTGCACCCAAAAGCTCAATTGGGGGATTGGGGGGGGGGATTTATCAAAACCTGTGTAGAGGGAGAGTGGTGCAGTTTCCCATAGCAACCAATCAGATCGCTTCTTTAATTTTTCACAGGACTCTCTAAATAATGAAAGAAGCGATCCGATTGGTTTCTATGGGCAACTGCCCCACTCTTCCCCTACAAAGGTTTTGATAAATCTCTCCCAATGATCCTATTGATAGTGTCCTGTGTGTCCGTAATGTATTTGTAGACAGCTGCTTCTACTGTGCAAGGAAGGGGCACCTATACACTGTGACCGTGTATCCAAAACAAATCCCTGATAGGTCTATCGCAGCGATTCACAATAAAGGGTGCCTCCAGCTGTTGCAAAACTACAACTTCTAGCATGTCTGGACAGCATTTATTTTACCTGAAAAAAATGCATGATTAAAACTGCATTAATCGGGGAAAAACCATGTACACTATTTTTTTTTCCTTGTATTTAAAAAAATAAAATAAAATAAAAAAAGTGTAAACCCAACACTTAGAAAGTAGTAATGTAATTTCAAGAACTCGGCAGTGAGGGATTTCAATACAGGCACCTATATACTGTATAAATTTAAAGGGGTACTCTGTCGCTCAGCGTTTGAAACAAAATGTTCCGAGCGCTTAGAGCCGGGAGCTCGTGATGTCATGGCCACACACCCTCATGACGTCACACCCCGCCCCCTCAATGCAAGTCTATGGGAGGGGGCGTGACGCCCCCTCCCATAGACTTGCATTGAGGGGGCGGGGTGTGATGTCATGAGGGGGCGGGGCTATGACATCACAAGCTCCCGGCGCCGGCTCTAAGCGCTCGGAACATTTTGTTCCAAATGCTGAGCGGCGGAGTACCCCTTTAAAGGGATATTCCAGGATTTCCCCCCCCCCCATCCTTTGAGCCCATGAGGCCAAGTTATAATACTGTGTAATTTGCTTCTATTACCTCGTGCGCCACTTTTTCTACATTTCCACACACAGGACCCGTCCCTGGAAGTTCTGTAGTGCAAGTCTTTATTTTCCTGTGGTCTCTGGCCTTTCCCGGCATTCATAAGCATGTCATAAGTCACATGGTCTCCAGGGGGCGTGGCTGTGCTGCAGTGGGTGGGTGAATAACAGAGTGGAAGGGATTTGGTGAAGTAATCTTCTCCCCCCGCCTACTGCAGCATAGCCACACCCCCTGGAGATCATGTGACTTATGACATTGTTCCTGGCCGCATGGAATGCTGGGAACGGTCAGAGACGACAGTAAAATAAAAAGACTTGGCCCAGTGCATGAAAGCAGAACAAACAACGCACGGAGGTAATAGAGGTAAATTACAAAGTATTATAACTTGGCATCATGGGCTGAAAGGAGAAAGAAAAAAATATATTAAAATACCCCTTTTAAAGGGGTACTCCATTGCTCAGCGTTTGGAACAAACTGTTCTGAACACTGGAGCCGGTGCCGGGAGCCCGTAACGTCATAGCCCCGCCCCCTCATTACATCACGCCCCACCCCTCAATGCAAGTCTATGGGAGGGGCGTGACGGCTGTCACGCCCCCTCCCATAGACTTACATTGAGGGGGTGGATGTGAAGTCATGAGGGGGCGGGGCTATGACGTTACGGGCTCCAGTGTTCAGAACAGTTTGTTCCAAACACTGAGCAACGGAGTACCCCTTTTAAAGGTGTGAAAGATGAGAAGAAAAAGGGGGTTGCCTTTTTTTTCTCAGTAATAGTGAAACGCTTGTCTGAATCTGATAATGCAGCTCATCCTCTATAAAAGGGAATGGGGGCTGAGCTGCAATACCAGACACAGCCCATGGACTTGGGTGGCGCCGATTGTGGAAAGAATTTTTTTTTTCTCCCCTCTCATTATACAATCCATTTAGTCCGGCTGCATTATAGGTTACATACACTTCTCATCCCAATGTCAGCAAAAAGAAAGAAAAAAGAAAAAAGTAAAAACAAATAGCCTTTTACACACATAAAAACAAATACAGATTATTCCTTGTATACAGCTAAGTTCATCTCTATGGCTTATTTAGTAAAAGCAAAACCAAAACGGGAGGCTGAGAACCTCTTCACTTCAGCGCAGTAAATCATGAGATACATTGAGCCTCGCAATGATCGCTATAATGTTGTCGAGAGTTTGGCGGATACTCATTGCTGCCAAGTCTTTCCCTCATTTCAGTATAGAATTCCCATCCACTTTAACAATGATGTCACATAGATAAGCAGTAAAGCTATAATAATAATAAAAATAAAAAAAAAGCACATCTATAATACACTAGTGCCTTCAGCTTTCCGGGCATGCTGGGAGTTGTAGTTTTGCAACAGCTGGAGGCTTGGAATACACTGCGCTAGAGGCTATAAAGCAGTGTTTTTCAACCTGTGGCTCTCCGACTGTTGCAAAACTAAAACTCCATGCATACCTGGCTGTCTGGGCATGCTGGGAGATGTAGTTTTACAACAGATGTAGAGCCAAAGGCTGGTCACAAGGAATAAAGGCAACAAACAAAAGCGCAGTCTTACGGTCAATAAAAACTCAGCCCTAACCAGAAGATTTCGAAAATCTCAAAGGCTAATAAAATTAGATTACGAATCTGTATGTTTTTGGTTTACTGCCTATATATGTCCTTTTAAAGAAAAGTATCCACCTACCTCTAAAGTAGGGGCCCCTGGCCCCATCCAGCCTGGTTGCTAGAGGTGAAGGAGCCTCTCCAGGCGGTTCTGCGTATAGGAATTACGGCAGAACAGGCAGTTTTCATAAACCTAGCCCCCTCTGGCATCACCTATAAACAGGATGGGGTAAGGGGGCCCTGTTGTATAGCTGTGGGCCCACATCTCTACAACATTTATGGCATATTATGTGGATATGACATAAATGTCTAAGATGGGTATACCCCTTTAAAAGGAGTACTCCCCGGGAAAAACCTTTTTTTTAAATCAACTGGTTCCAGAAAGATAAACAGATTTGTAAATTACTTCTATTTAAAAATCTTAATCCTTCCAGTACTTTTCAGCTGCTGTTTGCTCCACAGGAAGTTATTTTCTTTTTGAATTTATTTTCTGTCTGACCACAGTGCTCTCTGCTGACACCTCTGTCCATGTCAGGAACTGTCCAGAGCAGGAAAGGTTATCTATGGGGATTTGCTCCTACTCTGGACAGTTTCTGACATGGACAGAGGTGTCAGCAGAGAGCACTGTGGTCAAACAGAAAGGAAATTCAAAAAGAGAAGAACATACAGCTGCTGATAAGTACTGGAAGGATTAAGTTTTTTTTTAATAGAAGTAATTTACAAATCTGTTTAACTGTTTGGCACCAGTTGATAAAAAACAAAACAAAAAAAATGTTTTCCAGTGGAGTACTCCTTTAACTCTTTGGCCTCCAAACGGCATCCCTCCAGTTGTTGCAAAACTACAACTCCAAGCATGTCTGAATTGCCTGCAGCTGTCCAGGCATGCTGGGAGTTGTAGTTTTGCAACACAGTGTGGAAATCACTGAACTAGGGAAATCAGCTCAGCAGGAAAGTCAAAGTTCAGATCTCTAAAGGTGGCCATACACATAAATGTTCAGTATGGTTGAATGTTTAGGTTTCCTCAAAGCAGTGGTGTCCAAACTGTGGCCCTCCAGATGTTGCAAAACTACAACTCCCAGCATGCCCAGACATCCGTTTCCTGTGAGTTGTATTTTTGCAACATCTGGAGGGCCACAGTTATGACACCACTGCTGTAAAGGGACGGCAGGTTTGGCTTCTCTTACCCAAAACATTAGGGATGGGCAGTAAGAATCCAACACGCCCAACCCCTCTCCCATAGAAGAGTTGGGAGGCCACCATAAACGCCATAGGTGGTGGGTGTCCCTGACTTCAGTTCAAGATCTATGGGCACCTTTAGGGATTAGCGCAGACTTTTAGGACATATGTAGACAATTTAAAAAAAAAAAAAAAGTTCTATATTTTTTTGCAATAGAACTCATTATAAATCCTATCTTTTCATATAACATAATATTTCATGTAAACTTTTTTTTTATATATATATATATTTTTTTTTTAAACAGCTTCATAATTTCATTTCCCCTGCTTTAAAAAAAAATCAATAAAAAAAAAAAAAATCTTCAGATTTACATGATGGGCGGGGGGGTAAGTGATACAAATGATATTAATAAATTCCATATTCTACCTTCCATTGGTGCTGTAAAATGGGAAAACAAAACTACCCTGACCAGAAGAGAGGGCACAAAACACAGAAGATGATCATTTCAAAACTAATTTTTACATAAAGTCCTTTTTTAGTTGAGTTTTTTTAAACACTCTCATGCACACTAAAACAAACAAAAAAAGAATATATGAGCGAGGCGCGAGTGGTGAGGCGAAATTCCTGTTTCAATATCAAAGTCTCTGCTACCTACTGAAGGTAACATCGGTGGGATATTGAAGGAAACAGCCCAGCAAACACACTATGGAGCTACAGAGGACGTCGGGCAAACCAGGAGAAGAAGACTCCAGACTCATTTTGTAGATGACGGCAGCTTTGGACTAAAAGTGTTACCGTGCCGTGTAAGGTGCCTATCCAGGTTGTCTAAGATGGCGATTGTAATCTGCAGTACATCAGGGTTGGCACATGCGTGGTCTCTGATGCGGTACAGCTTTTCCAATCCTCCTTCTTCGATCAGCATACTGCAGTACCGAACAGCTGGAAACAGGGATAAAAAGGTTTAACATTACACAGCAGCAATGCCATATTATTTATATATATATATATATATATATATATATATATATATATATACACATATATATATATATATATATATATATATATATATATACATATACATACATATATACATACATACACACACACATACATACACATATATACACACACACACACACACACACACACACATATACATACACACACATATTAGGGCTGGGCAGTATACCAGTTCATACCGAATACAGATTTTTTTTCCCCTCACAATATGAATTTTGCCCATACCGCAATACCGGTTGGGCCCCTCCACCCCTCGAACGAGTGAATTATCCGCCGCAGCGCGCTGTCCTCACATCGGGGAACTAATAATATTTGACCCGCGAGCGCTATTCTGCTTACCCGCCCCCCCCCCCCCCCCTAAATTATCAGCGCAGATAATCTGTTCCCACATCATGTCACCCGCGTGCGCTCCTTTGCTCATCCTCATACGATTTGCGGGCCGCTAGAGCTAGAAATGAAATCTGTACTACAAATAACGCTGCAGAAATAAACAAAACAAACTTTAACTTACCTTCCGACGTGGTCCCCTCCTCATGGTCCCTCCTCTACGGTCCTGAGGATGGGAACGTCACAGCGCAGTTAGCCTATCACCGGCCGCAGCGATGTCCCGCCTCGGCCGCTGATAGGCTGAGCCCACAGTCATGTAAGGAGCATACATGACAGCGCGCTCGGCCTATCACCGGCTGCAAAGATGTCCCGCCCCGGTCGATGATAGGCTGGTGGCTCTGTGACTTTCCCATCCCAAGGAAACTGCAAGAAGATCGCAGCGCAGGACAGTGAAGACGGTAGCAGAGCAACGGGGGAACGTAGGCAGGTTAGTTAAAGTTTATTTTGTTTATTTTTGCAGCCTGGGAAACGTTATTTGTAGTACAGTACAGATTTCTAGCACTGGCGGCCCGCAACTCATAGGGCGATGAGCAGAGGAGCGCTTGTGGGTGACATGATGTGGGGACAGTGCAGCTGATAATTAATTGTGAGGGGGGAGGGTGTTGGGAGAGAAGCGGCACCCAGGTCACATGGGGGGGGGGAATACCGTTAAATACCGTGAAACCACCATCACTTAAAAAAAAAAAAAAAAATACCGTGATACACGTTTTTGCTCATACCGCCCAGCCCTAATACATATATACACACACACATACATTATATATACACACACACATACATTATATACACACACACATACATATACACACACACATACATATACATATATATATACACACACACACAAATACATATTATAGAGAGAGATATGTAATATATATTATATATATATATATATATATATATATATATATATATATATATATATATATATACACACACACGTATCTATCTATCTATCTATCTATTATATACACACACACACACATTTATACACACACAGTATCCTACAGGAGTCCACCCCTCATATATACAGTATCTCCTCCCATAGGCAATTCCACCCCTCACATTTTTATTAATATCTTTTCATGTGACAACACTAAAATGACCGTCTGCTACAATGGAAAGTAGTGAGTGCACATCCTGTATAAAAGTGTTTAATGTTGTGTCCTCTCAAAATAACGCAACACACAGCCATTAAAGGAGTAGTCCAGTGGTGACCCACTTATCCCCTATCCTAATAAAAGAGAGTACACCCCCAACTAAAAATTTACAAATAGTCATGCAAATAGTTTGTGTTACATTTCTCAGGTGTGAATGGGAAGCAGGGAACTTAAAGGATATTCCAGGAAAAAACTTTATTATTTTTATTTTTTTCATCTTTTTTTTTAATCAACTGGCTCCAGAAAGTTAAACTGATTTATAAATTACTTCTATTAAAAAACATCTTAATCCTTCCAATAATTATCAGCTGCTGAAGTTGAGTTGTTATTTTCTGTCTGGCAACAGTGCTCTCTGCTGACATCTCTGCTTGTCTCGGGAACTGCACAAAGTAGAAGAGGTTTGCTATGGGGATTTGCTTCTACTCTGGAAAGTTCCCGAGACGGGTGTCATCAGAGAGCACTTAGACAGAAAAGAACAACTCAACTTCAGCAGCCCATAAGTACTGAAAGGATTAAGATTTTTTTAATAGAAGCAATTTACAAATCTGTTTAACTTTCTGGAGCCAGTTGATTAGTTATAATATATATATGTGTATGTATATGGGTTTTTCCTGGATAACCCCTTTAAATTTGGTGTTATTGCTCCCACACCCTCTAATACTGGTCACGGGAAGTTCAACATGGCATCTCATGGTAAAAAAAAAAAAGAAAAAAAACAATTGTTGCTCTACATAAAGATGACCTAGGTTATAGGAAGATTGCCAAGACCCTATAAGTGAACTGCATCATGGTGGGCAAGACCATACAGCGGTTTCACAGGACAGGTTCCACTCAGAACAGGCCTTGCCATGGTCAAACAATCAAGATGAGGGCACACGCTCAGCGTCATTTCTAGAGGAAATGGGAAATGTACAAGTTCTGCCAGCACTGCTACAGAGGTTGAAGGGGTAGAGGTCAGCCTGTGAGTGCTCGCCATACGCGGCACACTGCATCAAAATCGTCTGCATGGCTGTCATCCTAGAACAAAGCCTCTTCTAAAGATAAAGCCCACACTTTGCTGAAGATCAGCAGAACAAGGACACGAATTACTGGAACCAAGATAAACGTATTTAGTTCAGATGATGTGTGGTGCAACCAGGTGAGGAGTACAGAGATAAGCGTGTCTTGCCTACAGTCAAAGTACGGTGGGGGGAGTGTTAGGCTATGTTTCCATATGGACTCCGCAGAAGGACTAGACATGTGTCTTTTCTTTCTGTGGACTCCGTAATCGGGATTTCTGCTGCAGAAATTCTGCCGTGTGCACAGCGCAGCAGAATCCCATTGATATCAACGACTATGCTACTTCAGAATCTCTGTGTGGAATTCTAATGCGGAATTCCGCACAGAAGTTTCATCGTGTGAACATATCCTTATAGAAGTGTTTCCCAAACAGGGTGCCTCCAGCTGTTGCAAAACTACAACTCCCAGCATGCCTGGAAAGCCTTCGGCTGTCCAGGCATGCTGGGAGTTGTAGTTTTGCAACAGCTGGAGGCACCCAGGTTGGGAAACACTGCCTTATAAGTCTGGTCCTGCATGAGTGCTACTATGACATACTGAAGTAGAGCATGATCCCTGCCTTTCGGAAACTAAGCCGCAGTGCAGTATTCAAACAACCCGAAACACGACTCCAAGATGACCACTGCCTTGTTTAAGAAGCGGAGGGTAATAGTGATGGACTGGCAAAGCACGTCTCAAGACCTTAAAAGGGGTACTATGGTGGAAAAAAAAATTTTCTAAATCAACTGGTGCCAGAAAGTTAAACAGATTTGTAAATTACTTCTATAAAAAAAAAAAAAAATCTTAATCCTTCCAGTACTTATTAGCTGCTGAATACTACAGTGGAAATTCTTTTCTTTTTGGAACACAGTGCTCTCTGCTGACATCATGACCACAGTGCTCTCTGCTGACATCTCTGTCCATTTTAGGAACTGTCCAGAGCAGCATGTGTTTGCTATGGGGATTTTCTCCTACTCTGGACAGTTCTTAAAAATGGACAGAGAGGTCAGCAGAGAGCACTGTGCTCGTGATGTCAGCAGAGAGCTCTGTGTTCCAAACAGAAAATAATTTCCTCTGTAGTATACAGCAGCTACTGAAGTACTGGAAGGATTAAGATTTTTTTTTTTTTTAATAGAAGTAATTTACAAATCTGTTTGACTTTCTGGCACCAGTTGATTTAGAAAAATAAACAAGTTTTCCACCATAGTACCCCTTTTAAGGTCTTGAGACGTGCTTTGCCAGTCCATCACTATTACCCTCCGCTTCTTAAGCAAGGCAGTGGTCATCTTGGAGTCGTGTTTGGGGTTGTTGGAATACTGCACTGCGGCTTAGTTTCCGAAAGGCAGGGATCCTGCTCTACTTCAGTATGTCATAGTAGCACTCATGCAGGACCAGACTTATAAGGCAGTGTTTCCCAACCTGGGTGCCTCCAGCTGTTGCAAAACTACAACTCCCAGCATGCCTGGACAGCCGCAGAAATCCCGATTACGGAGTCCACAGAAAGAAAAGACACATGTCTAGTCCTTCTGCGGAGTCCATATGGAAACATAGCCTGACACTCCCCCCACCGTACTTTGACTGTAATAAGTACTGGAAGGATTAAGATTTTTTTTTTACTAGAAGCAACATTCACCAGCTCTGTGATGTTCTAGTGAAGTGAAGGAGTTGAAGAGGATTCTAGTTGCAACCTTCAAAGCTCTGGTGAACTACATACCCAAGAGGCTTAAAGCAGTGCTGGAAAATAATGGTGGCTATGCAGGATATTGACCCTTCGGGTCCAATTTGGACATTTCTCCTTTTTGTGCCAAGGGTTAAACATTAAAAGGGGTACTCCGGTGGAAAACATTATTATTATTATTTATTTTATTTTTTTTAAATCAACTGGTGCCAGAAAGTTAAACAGATTTGTAAATTACTTTTAAATCTTTACCCTTCCAGTACTTTTTAGCAGCTGTATGCTACTGAGGAAATTATTTTCTTTTTGAATTTCTTTTTTGTCTTGTCCACAGTGCTCTCTGCTGACGCCTGATGCCCGTATCAGGAACTGTCCAGAGCAGGAGAAAATCCCCGTAGCAAACCTATGCTGCTCTGGACAGTTCCTGACACGGACAGAGGTGTCAGCAGAGAGCACTGTGGAAAAAAAAAAAAGAAATTCAAAAAGCAAATAATTTCCTCTATAGCATACAGCTGGTAATAAGTACTGGAAGGATAAAGATTTTTTTAATAGAAGTAATTTACAAATCTGTTTAACTTTCTGGCACCAGTTCATAAAAAAAAAAAAAAAAAAAAAAAAAAAGTTTTCCACCGGAGTACCCCATTAATGGCTGTGCATTGAGTTATTTTAAGGGGACAGTAACATTAAACCATCGGTTAATGTTTACGCGTGACTTTGAGAGTCAGCCCACCATGGCTGCCTCTGCGTCTGGTCCCGGCTGGAGAGGCTGTGCACAAAACTGCAACTTTTGCAAAAATGCAAAGTCATAAATCAGTGTCTAAACTGTGCACCTATAAAACCACAACCAGGATTCGCCAGCACAGAAAACTATACACTCTGGCGAAAGAAGCCTCATAAATGCATTCGCCACCACTCTCCCTGTGATAGCCCTAAGCTGCACGGAGCTCCCATAGCCTCTGTGGCCCGATTCCGAGAGCGGTATCGGGCCACAGAAGCTAATACTTTTACTGTTTTATTGTCACCCTCCAGCGCGCTCGTTCGCCATCAGGATCCCTATGCCCAATAGCGGCGTTATCAGCTGCGCGCTCGTTCGCCACCGCTATCAGGATCCCTATGCCCGATAGCGGTGTTATCAGCTTGTCACCCACCAGCGCGATCGCTCGACAGCGCTATCGGGATCCCTATGCCCGATAGCGCTGACAACCGCTTGCCTCCCCGCCCGCTGCTCTGCTCCCCGTCCCCTGTTAACTCTCAGGGAACGGGGAACAGAAAGTAGAGCAGCAGGCACAGCTAAAGTAGTACTGCGCATGCGCAGCACTACGCGAATAGTGTAGGTAGGTAGCGTAGCCGTAGATTAGTGTAGGTTGTAATTTAGCATAGTTTAGTATTAAAAGTGAAAGGGGGTTAGGCACCACAACTCCCAGCATGGGAGTTGTAGTTTAGGACAACAACTCCCAGCATGCCCATACAGCTAAAGGCTGCCAGGGCATTCTGGGAGTTGTAGTTTAGCTTAGATTAGACAGCGAAAGGACTACAACTCCCAGCATGCCCAGACAGCTTAAGGCTGCCAAGGCATGCTGGGAGTTGTAGTTTAGGACTACAACTTCCAGCATGCCCAGACAGCTTAAGGTTGCCCAGGCATGCTGGGAGTTGTAATTTAGCTTAAATTAGACAGCAAAAGCACTACAACTTCCAGCATGCCCAGACAGCTAAAGGCTGCCCAGGCATGCTGGGAGTTGTAGATTAGCTTAGATTAGACAGCGAAGGGACTACAACTCCCAGCATGCCCAGACAGCTTAAGGCTGCCCAGGCATGCTGGTAGTTGTAGTATAGGACTACAACTCGCAGCATGCCCAGACAGCTTAAGGCTGCCCAGGCATGCTGGGAGTTGTAGTTTAGCTTAGATTAGACAACGAAGGGACCACAACTCCCAGCCTGCCCAGACAGCTGAAGGCTGCCCGGGTATGCTGAGAGTTGTAGTGCAGTGAAGGGACCACAAATACCAGCATGCCCAGAGAGCTAAAGGCTGCCCGGGCATGCTGGGAGTTGTAGTTTTACACAGTTATAAAGTAGTTAGCGTAGTGTTAGCGCGATTTTAGCGTAGTTAGCGTAGCGTTAGCTCAATTTTAGCGTAGTTTTAGTTTTGTGTTAGCGCAGTTTTACAGTTTTTAGCATTGCATAGTATTAGCGCAGTTGTAGCGTATTTAGCATAGCGTAGTGTTAGCGCAGTTGTAGCGTAGCTTAGTCACTCTGTCACTGGACTTGTAGCAATGCAGGAAGATGACGGAGCTGGAACGGGGGTGGTAAGTTAGGCTCTCCAGTTAATAACACTTTTTTTTGTGTTTTTCTTCTCGTTTCAGATACGTGAATGCGGAGGACTACATCGGAATCTGTGGACTACGAAGATGACCTGCATTTTTTTCTTTTCTTTTAATAAAATGGTTAACGAGGGCTGTGGGGGAGTGTTTTTCCTAATAAAAATGTTTTAACTTGTGTGTGTTTTTTTTTAAATTACTTTACAGGCTTAGTAGTGGAAGCTGTCTTGTAGACGGAGTCCATTACTAAGTCGGGGCTTAGCGTTAGCCCCAAAAACAGCTAGCGATAACCCCCAATTATTATCCCGGTACCCCCCGCCACAGGGGTACCGGGAAGAGCCGATACCAACAGGCCTAGAGCGCCAAATATGGTGCTCTTGGGCCTATGCGGTAACAGGCTGGCGTTATTTAGGCTGGGGAGGGCCAGTAACAATAGTCCTCGCCCACCCTGGTAACATCAGGCTGTTGCTGTTTGGTTGGTATTTGACTGAAAATGAAAATACGGGGAACCACCCACACACTTTTTTTTTTTTTTTACCAAAAACTGCGCTAACACTAAACTAAAGATACGCTAAAATTGAGCCAACGCTACGCTAACTACGCTAATATCGCGCTAACACTACGCTAACTACTTTATACCTGTGTAAAACTACAACTCCCAGCATGCCTGGGCAGCCTTTAGCTGTCTGGGCATGCTGGGAGTTGTGGTGACTTCACTGCACTACAACTCCCAGCATGCCCGGGCAGCTTTCAGCTGTCTGGGCATGCTGGGAGTTGTGGTCCCTTCACTGCACTACAACTCTCAGCATACCCGGGCAGCCTTCAGCTGTCTGGGCATGCTGGGAGTTGTGGTCCCATCAGCTAAACTACAACTCCCAGCATGCCCGGGCAGCCTTCAGCTGTGTGGGCGTGCTGGGAGTTATGGTCCCTTCGCTGTCTAATCTAAGCTAAACTACAACTCCCAGCATGCCTGGGCAGCCTTAAGCTGTCTGGGCATGCTGGGAGTTGCAGTCCTTTTGCTGGCTAATCTAAGCTAAACTACAACTCCTAGCATGCCTGGGCAGTCTTTAGCTACACTAATCTACCTACCTACGCTATTTGCGTAGTGCTGCGCATGCGCAGTACTACTTTAGCTGCACACGCATGCGCAGCACTACTTTAGCTGCACACGCATGCGCAGCACTACTTTAGCTGTGCCTGCTGCTCTACTTTCTGTTCCCCGTTCCCTGAGAGTTAACAGGGGACGGGGAGTAGAGCAGCGGGCAGGGAGGCAAGCGGTTGTTATCGCAATTGGGCATAGGGATCCCGATAGCGCTGTCGATCGAGCGCGCTGGCGGGAGGCAATAAAACAGTGAAAGTATTAGCTTCTGTGGTCCGATTACGAATCGGGCCACAGACGCCATAAGAGCTCCGTGCAGCTTCAGACTATCCCAGGGAGAGATCCTCTCCCTGTGATAGCCCAAGTGAGACTGCCGTGAGCTGCGATGCGTGAGTATTAAATATGTCACGTGACACTCGCACATCCCCCCCAGCCCCCCGCAGTAACCAATGGTTGGGGGGTGGTGTGCGAGGGTCAGCTTAAAGAATGTAATGGAGGCGGAGCGCTCGAGCAGGGAAAACTACTGAATCACTCCATTACATTCTAAGGCAAATTGCAATCCACGGCACTGCACCGGCCCAAAAGTTCACAAAAATATAGGATGATTTGGGACTTTAAAAAAAATAACCCCTATATCCATCTCTTTAACATATGACAAACATCTCTCCTAAACAACAAAGGAAGCAAAACATTTGCAAGATTTTGTCCAAATACATACGGTTTTTGCTACAGACGTGTTGCATGGCCCAAACTGCCCAAAGCTGTACACCGGGTGTACTAAAACAGGCGAGGAGAGGGAAGAAGGGATTAAAAGACCTGCAAAGGAGAAAATAATATAGTCCGCTCACATTAATCGGAAAATGTAACCAGCACAAAAAGCAGCTGTAAATCTTCACAGATATGTAGCGTGTGACACCACAGCCTGGCACCAATCTGAAGAGGTGTTCTCTGGATCTTCTGGTGACAAGTATTTTAGATCAGTAATACAGTACTTTAAACGGGGTACTCTGGTGGAAAACAAAATTGTTTTCAAATCGGCTGGTGCCAGAAAGTTAAACAGATTTGTAAATTTACACTTAAAAATCTTAATCCTTCCACTACTTATCAGCTGCTGTATACTACAGAGAAAGTTGTGAAGTTCTTTTCAGTCTGACCACAGTGCTCTCTGCGGACACCTCTGTCTGGGTCAGGCACTGTCCAGAGTACAAGCAAATCCCTATAGAAAACCTCATCTGATCTGGACAGTTCCTGACAAAAAAAAAAATCATTTTTATTTAAAAAACATTTTTTTTTTTAAACTATAACAAAGAGAAGTAAAACAAAGTATTACATATAAATATGAATCTGCACTTATCTATGTAATGTCCACATAAGTTAACTTATTAAGCAAAAAAAAAAGTAGTTTTCAAACTGTAGTCCTGGAAAGAACTTCACAACTTCCTCTGGAATATGCAGCAGCTGATAAGTACTGGAAGGATTAAGATTTTTATATAAAAGTTATTTACAAATCTGTATAAACTTTCTTGCACCAATTGATTTGAAAACATTTGTTTTCCATAGGAGTACCCCTTTAACCTCCCCCACCCCTTCCAGGGATACCAATACAGTACAATGTGCTACACATACATTACTGGTAGGTTGCTTTAGGCAGGTATTACACACACAGCATTTGTTTAAACTGGATGGTTAGACTAGGTTCCCAATTCCCAAACGCAATTTCGTATAGAAATTACCCTCAGGAATTCTGATGCAGAAGAATCCCACTGCACAGTTAACACTATAAATGTTTTCAATATAAGAAATTCTGCTACCAAAAGAATGATCATGGCCATTTTGAAAGGTGGAATCCACATGGAACACAATGCAGTCTATGGGGATAGCAAAGTCCTCAGTGTGAACTCAGCCTTAAAAAGGGGTACTCCGCTGCTCAGCAATTCGATCAAACTGTTCCGAACGCTGGAGTCGGGAGCTCGTTATGTCATAGCCCGCCTCCTCAATGCAAGTCTATGGGAGGGGGCGTGACGGCTGTCACGCCCCCTCCCATAGACTTGCATTGAGGAGGCGGGGCGTGATGTCACTAAAGAACACTTTCTTCCCAACTCTGAGAAGCAGAGTACCCATTTAAGATTTCCAGAAAGCAGCAGTAGATTAAGGAAGTAAATAGAGATGAGCGAACTTACAGTAAATTCGATTCGTCACGAACTTCTCCGCTCGGCAGTTGATGACTTTTCCTGCATAAATTAGTTCAGCTTTCCGGTGCTCCCGTGGGCTGGAAAAGGTGGATACAGTCCTAGGAGACTCTTTCCTAGGACTGTATCCACCTTTTCCAGCCCACCGGAGCACCTGAAGGCTGAACTAATTTACGTAGGAAAAGTCATCAACTGCCGAGCCGAGAAGTTCGTGACAAATCGAATTTACTGTAAGTTCACTCATCTCTAGAAGTAAACCATAAAAAATAAAAAATTTATATATTATATATATATATATAAAAAATGTAATAAAAAAGTGACTGCATGGCTTCTAAAGTTTACGTTTTCAATTTGAAAAACCGTACGGAACCGTATCGAAAACCGTATGCACTGACTCTCCATTGAAAACCGTATGCCAAAACTATGCATCCAGTTGCATCTGTTTTGCCCGTTTTTTTTTCCCATACCCAAAACTGTAGCCTACTACGGTTTTTCGTCCGGGTGAAAAACCGTATTGAAACCGTATACTTTTACATTTATTTTTTTTTTACATGGGAGTCAATGGGAACCATAGAGAACCTTATGTGTGTACGGTTCCATCCGGTTCGCACCAACCGGTTTTTGACTTTGCACATGAGCAGTGCACACCGAAAGTTTTTTTTTCTTGGAATTTCAATCAAACAAGTGAAACTTTATTTATAATGGTGTGAAAAGTTAAAAACTTTTACTTTTTTCTTAAAAAACAGATGCAACCGGACATCAATTTTCAAACCGTATATGGGTTAAAAACTTGTACACACGATTTGATAACGTTTAGTCCGGTGTGGTGGAATCCGTTTTTCCCATCAAAAACCTGATACGGGAACTGTATTGCAAAAATGTGGTGTGAATGCTGCCCGAGGTGTCCAGATCAGGTATCTTGTATGCAGACACAAAAGGAAGCACTGTCATCAACAAAGGACTCGAGGAGACTATACACAGAAGAGCAAAGCCGGGCTAATCCGACAATTTTGGAAGGACAGGCTGAGTATTTTACGCCTATGGGGGTGTGCTTATTCTCTCAATTTTAGGAAAAATAAGGATTTGGCATGTTGAAATTTAACACCCAATCTAAATTGTTCTCAGGGCAGATAAGCTGCTGTCAGCGGGCACTAGCAGTGGCTTATTCCCCCTTCCTATTAAAATCACATGCAGTGTCAGCAAAAACCGAGCACGTATGTGTGTAATGAGGAGGATGTGACCGCTGTCAGCTGAACATTTCCTACTGAAGATGTATAGATGCCATTAGACTAAAAGCTGAAATATTCCTCACCTGTAGGCCACCATCTCACATTCGGGTGTGGGCCAACTGAGTATGGCAGAATGCTGCAAAACAGATAAATAAAGAATTACGAAAAGGAAGTTTTACTAACTCAGTGGCCGACATATATCATTGTCTTTAGACAGTTTTTTTAAGTCTACAAAAGGCGCAAGCAGGGTTTTGGTTTACATATTTCTGCTGATTTTGAGTTGCAGTCCACTGATTTTGGCAATACACCTGATATGGAAGGGTTTTATGAACTGCCCCTTTTTGTGAAAAGGTGCAAAAAAGGCGCAAAGCCAATGAAAAGTCTCTAAAACTACACCACCCAAGACTTAGCTTAGCTTTTTGGTGTATGTGAAGAGAGAAATTTCAGAAAATGTGACCTGCACAAAATTTATCAAATGCTCTGTGACCATTAATACATTTGGTGTTCCTACACATCACAGTACACAAAAAAAGGGTAGAAAAATGCTTCACTTACACCTACAATGATAAATGCCGGCCAGTGTTTCCCAAGCAGTGTCTAACAACAACAAACCCCAAGGGGGAACAGGGTAATACTAGTAACAACAAATGGGGGATAACGCCCAAGGGGTACCCTATAGTAGAGGGGGGGGGGGGTTTCTACTATCGGGTACCCCCTTGGGGGTTATCCCCCATTTGTTGTCCCAAGCAGTGTGGCTCCAATGGTGTTCGGGCATGCTGGGAGTGGTAGTTTTGCTGTAGACTCACTGGTTGGGAAACACTGTACTAATGGGCCCATAATCATTAGATGGTAGGCACTTTTGTTATCAAAACCAAATTCCTTTAGTGCCCCATAACTGTTTAAAGCAGTGTTTCCCAACCAGGGTGCCTCCAACTGTTGCAATGCTGGGAGTTGTAGTTTTGCAACAGCTGGAGGTACCCTGGGAGAAACACTGCTTTAATGAAATGTGCTATTGGATTAGTACGGACACTATTGCACGCTTATCTTGGATATGGTCAAAATGGTTATTATTTAGACCCATAGACATTTAAATATACATAAACGGATTATTTAGAGCTCTAATTAGAGATGAGCGAACTTACAGTAAATTCGATTCGTCACGAACGTCTCGGCTCGGTAGTTGATGACTTTTCCTGCATAAATGAGTTCAGCTTTCAGGTGCTCCGGTGGGCTGGAAAAGGTGGATACAGTCCTAGGAAAGAGTCTCCTAGGACTGTATCCACCTTTTCCAGCCCACGGGAGCACCTGAAAGCTGAACTCATTTATGCAGGATAAGTCATCAACTGCCGAGCCGAGAAGTTCGTGACGAATCGAATTTACTGTAAGTTCGCTCATCTCTAGCTCTATGGTATCCCAGAGCCTTCTAATGTTATGTTTTGTTTGTAAGTAGTGTTATGTGTTTGTATGAAAGTCCTTAGGATACATATTGGATACATTGTATTGTAATTATTGTGTGAAAATCTAATAAAATAATAATAAAGAAAACACACAAAAATATTACTATTTTTAACATACAAAATATTTAAAAATTTTAACGAAATACAGAAAAAAAAAAAAAATTCAATAGCATATTATCACTTACAAGTTCCTTTAGCAAAGCATCTCGCAAGTCTGAGGTTAAGGTCCAGGTCTCCTCTCCACGGGACACAAGGTGCGCAATTATTCCAGCCGCAAAGTAACTGACCTCCACTTCCACACTGTGCAGGAGCTTACTGATCTGATCAATGAAATCCTTCCACATGAGCTCCGAGTGCAGCTCCTTCACCTCCGCTATATTGTTCTAGAAGGAACCAAGACACTTGTGAGAAAAAAAATAAAAAGGGAAAACACAGAGACTAGACCAGTGGTCTCCAACCTGCGGACCTCCAGATGTTGCAAAACTACAACTCCCAGCATGCCCGGACAGCCAACGGCTGTCCGGGCATGCTGGGAGTTGTAGTTTTGCAACATCTGGAGGTCCGCAGGTTGGAGACCACTGAACTAGACAGTCCAAACTGAATTCACATATGCTGGTTTATGTAGTTTCTGTTTTTTCCTACTCATACCCCAAGCTGCTAAAACCTTTTTTTAACTTAATTTGAACATAATGGCCCTCATTTACTAAGAAAATCGGGTTGTAAGTCTATCTTGCTTTCTTACCCGACTGCTTTTTTCCCCTGGTATTTATTATTAGGTCGCATCCGGTTTGTCGCACGTGGGTTTTGTAGGTTTTGGTTTCCAACTCCTCTGAGCTGTCGGGAAAAAATCCACAACAATTCAACAAATTCGGGTTGGAAACCTTAATAAATACGTGGGAAAGCTCAGAAATGTCGGGTTACGCCCCTTTTTCGGGTTTGGGAGAATTCACATCGGGTCCGTCAGGAAAAAATGTCGCATAGTGTCGCAGACTGGCGCACGATGTCTGCGACATGGCGCAGACAAAGATGCGACAAAAAAACCCGACAAAAGAGGTCGGGTTTAGAATAGTAAATGAGGGCCAATGAGGGCCATTTATGAATGTTTGCTTATGTATTCTCTTTTTTTTTTTAGTAATTTTTTCCTTACTTTTTTTTTGCTTATGTGCGACTTATTTATCAACTGGTTTCAGGCTGTTGATAATTTTCTTTCACGTAAGCAATTTTTCCTTTTTTTACTTTGGTTGAAGCTTTTTCTGCTCCATGTTTGAGCTGGAGTAAATTTAGCCAATTTTTAACCCTGTTGAGACTTTTTTGCGCAGTTGCGACTGTCGCAGTTAATAAATACCTCACTACCCGTAGTCCATTTTAAAATTATTACTACGTAGTTAATTTTTGGAAAACTTGCTTTTCTCGCTTTCCAGTCAAAATGTTGCACGAAAAATCGCGTAGTCGCAGTTGCAACAATTATAGTAAAGAAAACTTGACTAAACCCGTTGATAAATGTCCATATATGTGAGTGAATGAAATTTGTGCTTTAATCTTCCCATACTAGTTAGAGTCCTATCACCGCCACCTCGAGCGCCCCGGGTACCCGCCGGCAATGACGGACATTAGCGATCGCGCCGATGTCAGCCATTAACCCCCTCAGATGCCGTGATCAATGCAGATCACGGCATCTGCGGCACTTAATATGGATGATCGGATCGCCGCAGCGCTGCCGCAGGGATCCGATCATCTGTAATGGCAGCTGGAGGTCCCCTCACCTGCCTCTGACCGTCTCCTGGGGTCCTTTGCTCTGGTCTGCGATCGAGAAGACCAGAGCAGAAGATCGACGATAATAATGATAAGTGCTATGCCCTATGCATAGCACTGGACAATATTAGCAATGAAATGATTGGTATAAATAGTCCCCTATGGGGACATAAAAAAGTGTAACGTAAAAAAAAAAAAATAAATAAATAAATAAAAACAAATGTCAAAAATAAAAAAATATAAAAACACATTTAAAAATTGCTGCTTTTTTGTCACATCATATTCCCAAAAAAATTTTATTAAAAAAATGTATTAAAAGTTTTATATACCCAAATGTGGTATCAATAAAAAGAACAGATCACAGCACAAAAAATTAGCCCTCACACCACCGCTTATACAGAAAAATTTTAAAGTTACAGGTTGTCAAAATAGAGGGATTTTAAACGTACTAATTTGGTTAAAAGGTTTGAGATTTTTTTAAAGCAGTAAAATAATAGAAAAGTATGTATTTATGGGTATCATTTTAATCGTATTGACCCACAGAATAAAGAACACACGTCATTTTTACCGTAAATTGTACAGTGTGAAAACGAAACCTTCCTAAATCTAAAGAAAAAAGAAAAAATTTAATTGGTCTGGTCCTTAAGACCAAAATGGGCTGTGTCCTTAATTGGGTAGTCTCTGCTATGAGTCAACATGTGTTTTTGCTGATACTATGACATATAAATACCACACACTTAGCACACACAATCCCAAAGTTTGTTATATACAATAAAGGGGCTCATCTGCTGACAACAAAATCTGGACACCTCCATACAAATTAGACTGAACGCCAGTCTGGTCAAAATCTGTTTAGCGAACATTTCTTTAAAGGGGTACTCCGATAGAAAACAAATGTTTTCAAATCTACTTGTGTCAGAAATGTATACAGATTTGTAAATTACTTGTATTTAAACATCCTAATCCTTCCAATACTTATCAGCTTCTGTATGATCCAGAGGAAGTTGTGTAGTTGTTTCCTGTCTAATAATAGTACTCTCTGCTGCCACCTGTGTCTGTCGGGAACTTTCCGGAGCAGAAGAGGTTTGCTATGGGGATTTGCTCATAATCTAGACAGTTTCTAAAATGGACAGAGGTGGCAGCAGAGAGCACTGTGGTCAGACTGGAAAGAACCACACAACTGATTAAGGATTCAGATTTTAAAATAGAAATAATTTACAAATCTTTATAACTTTCTGGCACCAGTTGATTTGAAAACATGTGTTTTGTACTGGAGTACCCCTTTAAAGAAATGTTCACTAAACAGATTTTGGCCAGACTGGCGGTCAGTCTAATGTCTATGGAGGTGTCCAAGTTTTGTTGTCAGCAGATGTCAGAAGAAAGAAGGGTCAGGCATTTCAATATTCTCAATCTTTTGTTCAGAAGGGACATAAGTGGCTGCAAAATGTGTCTGGCACATTTTCCTCTCCCCAAAAAACAAAAAAAAAAAAAAAAAAACAAACATGTTCTTGTACATTAATGTGAACCTGTCATCACTTCCATGCTGCCTGAACACAGAGTCATCAAGGTGGTCCCCGGTGGCTTCTGCCTTCCCTGACTGATCACTGTCATCCTATACCAAACTAGGGAGAGATCTATCAATTAATGGGGTATTCCAGAATTTTTGTTTATTTGACTGTGCTACAGGGGCTGTAAAATTAGTGTAGTTCCTAATATAGTGTCTGTACCTGTGTGTGACCGTTTTCTCACAATTCTTCTGTGATTTTCACCCCAATATTTATTTTTAACAGCATACAAAAATGACTGTTATCTCAGATTTTTCCCAGCTTGCAATGCGGCCGAGACCTGACTCACTAGTCAGCGGATGACAGGGAGCCTGTCTGCTTCAATGGGTGGAGTGATCGCTTGGTGGGAGAGAGATCAATCTGCAACTAATGCAACAGCTGTAGGCACCCTGATTGAAAACCACGGGTCTTTTGAATGGATGCAGCTCATTTATGTTTCAATAGGTGGGGGGGGGGCTGATGTGTGGGAGGGAGGAAAATGGAATTATGGGATTTGTAGGCAAAATAAGAAAACTCAAACAGGAAATACCAGTTCACAAAAAGCTAGCCACAGTGTTATGGTAATCTCACAACATAGCCATTTATCCCCAAGACAAGCGCAGATCCTTCCTAAGCATGTCCATTACTGTCTGCCAGGTATGTACTAAAATCACCTTATGGTGGAGAATCCCTTTAAGGCTGGTAGATGTAAAGAAGCTGCTGGGTCGACTCGTGGTTCAGGCAGCATGAAAGTGTTGACAGGTTCCCCCTATAACAAACATATAGCATGCAGACAACTGTCAACTCCTTACCAGCAAACCCAGGACCTTCTGCTGAATGGAAGACTCTGATGGAAAAGTCTTGGAAAAAGAAAGAAATTTTTTTTTAAATTTTAGTAGTAATAATATTTGCAAGTATATGGAAATGATTTAGAGTCTCTGCTCCCCAAAATAGAATGATGCTATATAATAGAAAGGAACGGAAAAAAGACACAAGCCATTTCTTTTACCTCAAGGACCTTCATGAAGAGTTCCAGGCCTTGGTTTTCTATAAAATGTCGACATGTGGTAGGCGATTCGTCTGTCAGGTTCCACAAAGCACTGAGCGTGAATTTCAAGGTGGTGTCCACGAGACTCTGGCTGGTCTTTTGTCGCACAATTTGAAGAAGTTGCTTTGGCAAAGGAAAAAAAAAAAATAAATACATTTCTGTGCATGAACTATAACTTTTAAGAAAATTAACATTATTACATTTCTCTTAATTATGACTAGGTACCAACAAAAATATCAAATACCATGGGGGAGATTTATGAAAACCTGTGCAGAGGAAAAGTCGACCAGATGCCCATAGCAACCAATCAGATGCCTAAAAAGGCCTCTGAAAAATTAAAGAAGTGATCTGATTGGTTGCTATGGGCATCTGGTCGACTTTCCCTCTGCGCCAGTTTTGATAAAATTTCCACCCCCCCCTTATGTGTTTTGGGGGAGTGGGTAGGCTAAAATGTTATTCTTTCGTATTTTAATACTAATCTTAAATCATGGATGCTGTTTTTCCTCCTGAACGGAAACTGAGATATAGATATATATGTGTGTGTGTGTGTGTGTGTGTGTGTGTGTAGGTGTGTATGTGTATTATATATATATATATATATATATATATACACACACACACATACATATACACACACATATATATACAGACAGACAGACATACATACATACATACATACACACACACACACAAAACAGGGCTGAATGGTCTCTAACCACAACAAAATTAGGACAAAGTGGAAAACTAGGGAGAGAATAATGACCTGAATTTCAAGTAAAAAAAAGAATGCAATCACTAGAAATAAATGTGAACTAAAAATGTGCACATCCATTGCAAAGTGTAAAAGAAATTCTGTACAGAACATGGAAGAAAAAAAAAAAACACGTACCCGTACAATGAAGAGCTCTGCTCCCAACTGTGCTGTTTGTTCAGTAGATAGCTGCAAAACAAATAAAATCTATCAACAGAGCATAACTGGCCAAACCCTCAAATTTTGGCAAGACTAGCCAACTTTCTTTACTGGCCGCACATCTCCCCATGTATTAAAGGAGTACTCCAGGATACAAAAACGTATACCCTTCCCTAAGAATAGGGGTTGTCAGATTGCGGGGAGTTGGACCGCTGCCCCCCCCCCCCATCCCCCACGATCTCCCAGCTCTCCTCCCGAATGCGGTGTGTTTGACCAGCGCACAAAGCGGCAGCCGATACGCCCCCTCAATGCAGCTCAGAATTTGCCGAGTGCATCGCTCCGGCTCTTCCATAGAGGTACATTGAGGGGACGTGTCTGCTGCCGCTTTGTGCACTGGTAGAACACACCGCATTCAGGAGGAGAGCCGGAGCCTACTACAGGAGAACATGGGGGGCCCCAGAGGTCGGTCCCCCTTTGATCTGACACTTATCCCCTATCCTTAGGATAGGGGATAAGTGTTTGTATCCCAGAGTACCACTTTAAGGCATGTGCAGCAGACAGCTGATACTGGATTGTTTCCTTTGGTGCAATCGGTCACAAGGCCCTCTATGTCTAACATGTATAAAGGCTCTGCAAGTAAGTGTCATGCTACAAGAAAAGGGTTAACGTACTGTAATTAGGGCCCTATATTCGACTGCATCTTCTACTATGGGTATATAAATGATGAAAGGAGACACAAGCAGCAAAGTAGCCGCATAAGGCAACCTTATAATGCTGAAAGGTTGGTGGGACACAGCAGCAGCATCATTTACCAGAGATAAACTTTCATTTATGAATATTATATACACACACACACACAAACCTTTGCAGCAAGAATAGAGATTATAGCAACCGCCATTCTCTGCATGTTCTGATCTTCATGGTTACACAACCACTGCATTACAAGCTTTGCTGCGTCAAACCTAGAAAACAAATGCACAAAGTTCCAGTTAACTACAACAGTCATCATTGGCAGAACTGAGATGAAGCTTCCAGCTCCAGACCCAGCATGTGGTTCTATGGCACTGGAGACAGGTGTTGTGAAATGGAGTGGGAAGCTCCATCATCCAATGCAGTGTTTCCCAACTAGGGTGCCTCCAGCTGTAGCCAAACTACAACTCCCAGCATGTCCGGACTGTCCGAGCATGCTGGAAGTTGTAGTTTGGCCACAGCTGCAGGCACCCTAGTTGGGAAACACTGTCCTAATGTATAGTTATCTACAGAAGGGATCGGAGAGAACGGAGCGTTCAAATCTATTAATACGCCAAATTCAAATTAAAAATGCACAGTGCGGCACTACAGTCATTTTTTATGACTATTATTTAAGTGTGAAAAGAAAAACAGAAAAAACTACCGGAGGTACACTCTGAAGCATACACATTAACAGCATTGGCATGAATTACAAGCAGGAGCATCTATCTAGACAAAAACAAATAACATGCCCTTGTAAATGATGTAGCAAACGTGCATTTAATAAGACAAAGCGTAGACATCCTATAAAGTACCTATTAAATGGGACATCTTGCAATATTCTATCACTGCAGAGGGACAGGAGACAGTTCTTCTGCAACTAAACAAGAAAATAAAATAAAAAATAAAGTTATTACCTGTCACATTTAAGAAATCCACAATAAGTGCACAATATTCCACATATGAACATATTGTAATGTAAATATTCATATCTTAAAAACTGTAAATAATTGTACCATGAAACCTCTTCCCCATCCATAGGAAAGGGGATAAGTGTCTGATCGTATAGGGTCCAACCTCTGGGACCAGACTCTCCCCGCTGCATGGAGCGGTGGGTCGGCATAAGCTCCATTCATTGTCTATGGCGCAGAAAGGAAAAAGAAACAAAACCAAATGCGCATCTATGTGTGGTTACCTCTGGTAGGTACAATATGGGAGAAAGAAAGAGGTGCACTCACCTTTTGGTGTTGTACTACGAGCACAACACCATAATCGCCTATCGTCACTTACTTGTGACACATCAATGTGGAGTGCTGCTCGTCAGTCTGCCGTGGCCCCAGAGTTAATTCAGTAGATATCCTCAGGGTGTGAGGACAGAAGAAAATGACCGCTAAATACACGTCTGTTCTTGTGTTGGTAATAAACTGAGATTAACTCAGATATAGATACAAAAAGGAAAGCTTTATTGGCCCAAAATAAAAACAAATACCAAAAGCAAAATAAAGTAACAAGGTAGTATCAGAAATGCGTTTTGAGGGGAGGTACCCCCTCTTAATCAGGTCATGTGGTCTTGTGTGTCCAATAGGCTGCTTATATGAGCGCAGAAAGACCACGAAAGTTCAAACCTGTTTATAAACATACACAAATTTCATTGTAATGACAGCATACTAGTGTGCTGAAAACATATATACATTGTGGTAGGAGGTGTATTAAAGGAGTTGTCCAGTCCTGAAAAACGTATCCCCTTATCCTAAGGAAAAGGGATAAGTTTCAGATCGCGGGGGTCTGACCGCTGGGGCCCCCCCGCCATCTCCTGTACGGGGCCCCCGGCAGTGGGGCGTGTTGACAACCACACTAAGCGGCGGCTAACACGCCCCCTCAATACAACTCTATGGCGGAGCCGGAGCACTGCCTTCAGCAATCTACAGCTCTGCCATAGCGTTGTATTGGGGGGGTGGTCAACACGCCCCCTTCCCGTGGGCTGCCGGGGCCCCGTACAGGAGGTCGCAGGGGGCCCCCCGCGATCTGAAACTTATTCCCTATCCTTAGGATAGGGGATAAGTTTATCAGGACTGGACTACTCCTTTAATACTCCGGTGCGTGTGGTCCTATACTGCCCGGACTGCAGGCGGCTGCTGCGGGCTTCCGTGGCTATGATTGACATTGCGCTGTGGAGCACGTGTGAGCGATGCTGCACTCGGGGAATCAGTACCACAGCCAGGTGGCCGACTGTGATCCGGGATGGGGGACGCTGTCGGTTGAGTGAAAATGGCAGGACCTGCTTTCTATTATTCTATTGTAAGAGGTAAGTGCAGGTGTCAGGGTAGAACACCGGCGTGTAACAGTGGGACTGAGCAGTTTGATTTATGTGGAGGAGCCTGGTTATTGTTTTGAATACAATATCAGTGCATCACGGTTTATCTCAGTTTATTACCAACACAACAACGGACATGGAGAAGCGCCTGTATTTAGCGGTCATTTTCTTCTTTCCTCACACCCTGAGGATATCTACTGAATTCATTGTCTATGGGAGCACCGAAGATCCCCGTGTAGAGACGGCGCTTTCCTAAGCAATAAATGGAGCGTGTGTCGACCAACCACTCCATGCTGCAGGAGAAGCTGGGCCTAGAGATTAGACATTACACAACATACCCCTACGCTGGCATACCCCTTCATACCCCTATGCTGGCATACCCCTACACTGGCATACCACTTTAAACGGTGTTTCCCAACCAGGGTGCCTCCAGCTGTTGCAAAACTACAACTCGCAGCATGCCCAGACAGCCTTCGGCAAGCAACAGGTGTGGGCAATATAAAAATCACACCTGAAAGCAAATAAAAAGGAGAGAAGTTCACTTAGTCTTTGCATTGTGTGTGCCACACTAAGCATTGACAAAAGAAAGAGGAGAAGAGAACTGTCTGAGGACTTGAGGACCAAGATTGTGGAAAAATATCAACAATCTCAAGGTTACAAGTCCATCTCCAGAGATCTAGATTTGCCTTTGTCCATAGTGCGCAACATTATCAAGAAGTTTGCAACCCATGGCTCTATAGCTAATCTCCCTGGGAGTGGACAGAAGAGAAAAATTGATGAAAACTGCCAACGCAGGATAGTCCAGATAGTGGATAAGCAGCCCCAAACAAGTTCCAAAGATATTCAAGTAAGAGAACTGAAGAAAAGAAACCCTTTTCTTCAGTTCTCTTACTTGCTCTCCAGGATGACCGTGATCTGTTCCTGTAACCCAGTGGCTGACCACAGTGCTCTCTGCTGACATCTCTGTCCATAGCAAGAGAGGTTTGCTTTAGGGATTTGCTCCTACTCTGGACAGTTCCTGACATGGACAGAGGTGTCAGCAGAGAGCACTGTGGTCAGACAAAAAGGAAATTCAAAAAGAAAAAAACTTCCTCTGTAGTATACAGCAGCTGATAAGTACTGGAAGGATTAAGATTTTTTAATAGAAGTAATTTACAAATCTGTTTAATTTTCTGGCACCACTTGATTTAAAATAGGAGATTTTTTTGTACTCACTGTAAAATCTCTTTCTCGTAGCCTTCATTGGGGGACACCTAACTGATGGGTATATGCTCTTGCCACCAGGAGGCGCTGACACTAGGAAAAAGAAAAGTCGGCTCCTCCCTGGCAGGATATACCCGCCCACCTGCAGTGAGGCAATCAGTTTTGTCACAAAGCAGTAGGAGAAGCCCGAGAGGAAATACGTCCGAAGGACCCTAAAAAGGAATCCCGGAAAAAACCCAAGAACCGGAAAAAGAAGAAATGGGTGGGTGCGGTGTTCCCCAATGAAGGCTACGAGAAAGATTTTACGGTGAGTACAAAAAATAAAAAATAAATCTCCTTTTCTCGTTCGCTCTTCATTGGGGGACACCTAATTGATGGGACGTACCAAAGCAGTCCCCTGGGGGTGGGAAAAAACAACCACCAGCGAAAAGGAGACAGTCCCAAGACTGAACTCGCATGCCCGCAAGATCTATGGACGAGTCCCCAGGTCGGAGACGTACTAGGCACAGGACAATGAGGTCCCGTAAGATCTCCCATCCAAGGAGGAGGACCAGCACACTAAAGGAAAGGTTCCCCCCTCTGAAGAGACCCAAGGCACCTGGATCAAATAGAGAGACAAGAAACCACAGGAAAGAGGGAACCAGATGCTTGCGGAAAAAAAAAATACTTCCAGAAAGAAGGGAAGGAGAGCAAAATAGGAACACCGCCCCGACCAATGGATCACTGAGGAGTCGGAGGCCGGCCGCTATAAATGTCCAAGAACTGAACCATCATCAAGCCTCAAGGAATTGGAGAGCCGCCTGAAAAGACAGCACACCGCAGCATCTCAGGGCAGAGTCCAAATCAAGGGAACCAACAGTGATAGAACAGAGAGGTCCGAGAAGACCTGAGCAGCCTCAAGAAACATCCCGTCAAAACGGAAATGGAGGAGAACCAATAAGAGCCCAGCAGAACTCCCAGGGTCCGGGCATAGGAAGAATTACCCCAGGGGACCTGGGGTCAATGCATTAAGACTGACCCAGACAAAAGGGCAAGAAGGACAGAGAGCACTAGGCTGTGATAGCGGGCAGAAAGCACACAAGCCTAGACTGAAAAATCCACTGTTGAATGCATCTTAGCAAAAACCAAATAGTCCCTCCAGGAGGGAAAAACAAGGGTGGACGAGACAACAACTGGAGTAGAGACCTACGACAGCACCCTGATCCCCACACCCCAAATGAAAAGGGGGACGGCAAGCACGCTAGAAGCAGGGAAATGCAAATACTGGGTGGACAAAGCCCCCCCGGTTCCAGCGCAACCGTCGCCACCTGGAGGGGCCAAAGTGCGATCCAAGAGGGATCGGAGCCGCGCACTCCGAAGCTGGGCAAAAAATACAAGACCTGTTGAGGGTCAGTCCAGATAGTGACAAGGAGGAACCTGAGTCACCCGGACAGAAACCCTGGAAAAGAACACCCGAAAGTACAGGGAGGGGCTGAACCGACAGGCGCCCCAGCAGGCCCCATGTCAGAACAGAGGTGTTCAACCGCCCCGGAACCATGATACAACAGCACCGGAAGCCCCTGAGTGTACCCCCGAGCAAAGAAGGTGGCTCTACACCTGCGAGGCGGTCCTAGCATATGTAGGAACACAGAAATGAGGACCCCACGACAAAAGCGACAGACCAAGACTGCAGACACTGTGAAAGCATCCACAGGACCAGCAAGAAAGGAGTCATGCACACAGCAGAGCAATAGAGTAACCTAGGAAAGGAGAACAAAAAGACGCTCCTGTTGCTGCAAAAACCCACACCCCAACTCCTAATGGTGCTAGGCACCAGGGCTGCGGTCGCAGACTTAGGAGAGGCAAGAATCTCTCTCCCCTATCGGCGCTCTGAAGGCAGCGCAGATAGAGAGCCTCCCCACAGCTGAAACCCCAGGTTCCCGCTCTGAACTCGGGAAGAAAGGGGGCGGGGTTACCTGCCTCCATAATGGCTTCTGCTGCCGGCCAGTACAGCGCCGGGGCTGGAGCCGTGACTGTGGAGGAATTAATAAAAGGGAGCTGCCACAAAAACCGGCGGCTGCCCGGTAAGGGACAAGTGCACTAACAGCGAGAGCCCCGACCCCATTAAACATCCCCACAAAAGCCAGGCCCCTGAAAACCACAAGGAAAGGAATAAACTCTTAAGTCCCTTGCAGGGCGGGGAGGGAGGGGAACATACTCACCCGACCATCTTTACATACTCACCTATCTTCACATACTCACCTAGAGATGTCTTCAGCCAGCATTTTAGTCACCTGCACACGTCATGCTGCTACAGCCCAAGACGAACAGGGAAAATAGGGGGACCTGCACCCACGGTGCAACCCCAGGTGCTGGCCGTTGGCGGGAAGGGGTTAACGGTGCATTTGTATTTTATGTCCCGTGCCCCTTAGCCGCATATGGGGGAACAGGTAGGCACCATGCTCCTGAACCCCCACCTGAAAAAGGGAAACAAAAAGGAGTAAAGAACCTGACTAAACAGCCCTTACTAGAAAACAATAAAAGACCAGATCTGGAGAGTTCCAGACCTGTGTCTACCTCCTAAGTGACACTAGATAAAACTGGTTGCCTCACTGCAGGTGGGCGGGTATATCCTGCCAGGGAGGAGCAGACTTTTATTTTTCCTAGTGTCAGCGCCTCCTAGTGGCAAGAACATATACCCCATCAGTTAGGTGTCCCCCCAATGAAGAGCGAACGAGAAAAAAAAATCTTTTCCAGCGGAGTACCCCTTTAAATGTTAATAAAAATTTAAACAACCATATTACAAAAGGTCTTTAATTTTCATCAGTAGCAACATATAAAAAGTTTTTGGATCTGACAGATCCCATTTAAATGCCTTGATCATGAATTTTATTACAGGTGTTGCTTAACTGCAAAGCCACTCTAAACCTATAGACCAGTGTTTCCCAACCAGGGTGCCTCCAGCTGTTGCCAAACTACAACTCCTAGCATGCTCTGACAACCTTCAGCTGTCCGAGCATGCTGGGAGTTGAAGTTTTGCAACAGCTGGAGGCACCCTGGTTGGGAAACACTGCTAAAGACAGATATGGTGCTGCTTTTGGCAGAAGGCATACAAGTTTATTTGAATACTGGATAGCCCCTCTAAAGCAAAATTACTGCTTCCAAACACAATAGCTAAAAGGTGGTCAAACCAATGATTATGGTGTGATGTGACTGCCCTACGAAGGCAGAGGTTGCAGTAAAATCGGATCAGCCATGTTGGATTTTAACATGTCCAATCTTTGATCCCAAAACAGAGAAACTACAACCAAAGTGTTGTTATTCACCTCTCCCCACTGAAATAAACAAGCACAGTTAGCAGAGCCAAACATACATGGGTTACGAGAGTCATAAAAGCATTAGAATATGTGGCACATGGCATGTCACCACAGCGAGTACCAGAATTTTGGTGCCAATTGGCAAATTATTAGGACGTACCTGCTGGTGGTTTGGGAAATTCTTCATAGCTTCTAGAAGCAAATGTGTTACATCAGCCAGCAACTTCACAGGCATCCCAGCTGCTAGATCCTGCTTGGTCAGGTTAAAAACACAGGCGCTGGCAGCTAGCTGTACCGGTAGATTGGTAGGGTGGTTTCTCATGCCTATCACCACCAACTGTAACGAAAACACAAAGGTCAATTATGGATTGGAAACAAATAATATCATTATTATTATTAATATTAAAGGGGTAGTCCAGTTCTGAAAAACGTATCCCCTAGGATATCCTTAGGATAGGGGATAAGTTTCAGATCACGGGGAGTGCGGGAAGGGGGCGTGTTGACCACCACACGAAGCGGTGGCCGACACACCCCCTCAATACAGCGCTATGGCAGAGCCAGAGATTGCCGAAGGGAGCGCTCCGGCTCTGCCATAGAG
This sequence comes from Hyla sarda, assembly GCF_029499605.1. Classification (NCBI taxonomy): domain Eukaryota; kingdom Metazoa; phylum Chordata; class Amphibia; order Anura; family Hylidae; genus Hyla; species Hyla sarda. The sequence continues at coordinate 201,638,876 of NC_079195.1, forward strand.
TTGTATTGAGAGGGCGTGTCAGCCACCGCTTCGTGTGGTGGTCAACACGACCCCTTCCCGTGGGCTGCCAGCGCCCCATACAGGAGATCGCGGGGGCCTCAGAGGTCGGATCCCCTGCAATCTGAAACTTATCCCCTTTCTTATGGATAGGGGATACGTTTTTCAGAACTGGACTACTCCTTTAATATTATTATTATTATTAGTTTTTATTCTTCCTCTGGAAGCCACTTACAATACATTAGAAGTCAACTGCTATTCTAAAAAATGTGTAACCCACTTATACAGAATTTTGTACAGTGTTCCTATGAATAGGAAAGCGTAGTAAAATAAGTGTTCCTATGTAGAATAAAATAAAAAGGCAGAAAAGTATGTAGATTCATTACAGCTCAGCATAAGCTAAAATAGTGTTTCCCAACCAGGGTGCCTCCAGGTGTTGCAAAACTACAACTCCCAGCATGCCTGGACATCAAAAGGCTGCCAAGGGCTGTCCAGGCATGCTAGGAGTTGTAATTTTGCAACATCTGGAGGCACCCTGGTTGGGAAACACTGAGCTAAAAGGACACCTTTGTGGCATTGACTTGGAGCATAGGGCCCTATGGATATGTTTGGTGCCCAACATTTCTAGATCATGTCAAATACGGAAAAAACAGACCCTTAGGGCCTTATTACACAAAGCAATTATCGTCTGAACAGGCCGACATCGATGAATGAGCAAATGTTTTTCAGTCGATAGTCATTTTGATCAAACAAAAAAAAACTCATTGCTTGTCAGGTGCACATCTCCCCCATCTAATAGGGGGCATGCAGCAATCCAGCTAGTGCCATTGGCTCTATAAACGAGTGCTGATCTTCAAGTCTGGCGCTCATTTACAGAGAGCATCCTGCCATCTAATCTAATAGATCTCAGATATAAAAGGTTACTAATGGATTCGTGCTTTAAATGTGTCATTACCTTTAACATCTTTGGATTTGCTTTCTCCATGGCATGTGTCAGACTAAACAGGTGAAAGAGGGCTTCACGAACAAAGAAGGAGCGTTCACTGTATCTGCGGAGTGCTTCTGCAATCTGGACTTGATTTGCTTCTCCAGAAACCTTCAAAAACATACAGCAAAAATAATCAGGACAAGATCCTCACATGTGAAACATCCATTATAAAAATAAAAAACAAACACACACACACACGGGGGTTATTGAATGTTTCTAATAAATTCTTTCCAAAAGGACCTTCTGGGTTTTAAAAGCTAAGAGAAAAATGTCTGATGCAGCACTCTGCACTGGAACGTTTGTCTACTGAAAGCGATGGTTAGAAAGGAAAATAGTTAAAACCTTTAAAGAACCTGTCGTCAACAAAAACTTTTGATATAATGTAGATAATACCATTGATTAAAAAATATGTATATTTTTGGGTGAAAAAATGCTGTCCCTGCAGCTATTGCCTGTGTGTGTCTATGAGGAGTCCAAATAAAGGAAGTGAGGACAGGACCAGCAGGGATCTGTGCAGACTCCAGGCTTGTCAATCAGCCCTCTGTGCACAGAGCCCCGCTTGTCCTCAGTGACTCCTCATAGAGACACAGGCAATAGCTGCAGGGACAAAAAACCCACCTCGCAAAAGTGCCCAAGTCTCCACACCCCCAAACCCTGAGGCTAGGGCTGCATGCTGACTTTGGGTCACATATCATAAAGATTGAGGGGCTGCACACACTGTTCACAGTCACACTAGTTGGGAAAAATAAAAATACATATACACTTATATTTGCTGCAGATTACATGCACACAACTCTGTAGGCAATCTCATAGCATATTTGGTTTGTTAAATTACACACTACACTTAAAAGGGGTACTCCGCTGCTCAGCAATTGGAACAAACTGTTCCGAACGCTGAAGCCAGGAGCTCATAGGGGATAGGGGATAAGAAGCCTGATCGCAGGAGTCCCGCCGCTTGGGACCCCCAGGATCTTGCACGCGGCACCCCGTTTGCAATCAGTCCCCGAAGCGTGTTCGCTCCGGGTCTGATTACGGGCGACCACCGGGCCGGCAGCGTGTGACACCGGCCCGGTTGTCGCCCGTAATCAGACCCGGAGCGAACACACTCCGGGGACTGATTACAAATGGGGTACCGCGTGCAAGATCCCGGGGGTCCCCAGCGGCGGGACTCCCGCGATCAGGCATCTTATCCCCTATCCTTTGGATAGGGAAAAAGATGTGTGAGCACCGGCGAACCCCTACACCACACAGCAAATAAAAGGAGCGTAAATTACCCTAACTGAGCTACACAAAAAGCAAGTCACAGACAAATATTTTCCGCAGGCTAGAGGTACAATTTGCTGTTTGACAACGTGTTGCTGGTAGCCCTAGCCTAAATCCCTAACAGAAAGTGCATGCTTGAAGACTGGTTGAATTTCATACTGGGATAAAAGTGGAAGGCTTCAATATGATCAAAGGTCTGCTGCTCAATGAGCAAACTTCTGGAAATGTAAATGTGAGCATTTCAGTATTCTTTTATACTATCATACAGACCAGTGTTTCCCAACCAGGGTGCCTCGAGCTGTTGCAAAACTACAACTCCCAGCATGCTGGGAGTTGCAGTTTTGCAACAGCTGTGGGCACATGTGGTGATACTACGCCTGCATGCGGTGACCAACGTCTGCATGATGTTACCGCAACATGGTACATAGCCTGCCATTGGTTTAACCCATAAGCAGCTGTCTGAACACAATATCTCCCCCATTGTCTCAGCTTGCTACTTCAAGCCAGGGGAGAAGGTATAGGGCAGAAATAGCATGAAGCCAGAAGGGATATACAGTGGGGCAAAAAAATATTTAGTCAGCCACCAATTGTGCAAGTTCTCCCACGTAAAAAGATGAGGCCTGTAATTTTCATCATAGATATACCTCCACTATGAGAGAAATAATGAGAAACAAAAATCCATAAAATCACATTGTCTGAATTTCAAAGAATGCATTTGTAAATTATGGTGGAAAATAAGTATTTGGTCACCCACAAACAAGAAAGATTTCTGGCTCTCACAGGGGGAGATTTAATCAAAACTTGTCCATAGGAATAGTTGTGGAGTTGCCGCCCCCCCCCCCCACACACACACAGACCTGTAACAACTTCTTTAAGAGTCTCCTCTGTCCTCCACTCGTTACCTGTATTAATGACATTTGTTTAAACTTGTTATCAGTATAAAAGATACCTTTCCACAACCTCAAACAGTAACACTCCAAACTCCACTATGGCCAAAGAGCTGTTGAAGGACACCAAAAACAAAATTGTAGACCAGCACCAGGCTGGGAAGACAGACTCTGCAATAGGCAAGCGGCTTGGTGTGAAGAAATCAACTGTGGGAGCAATTATTACAAAATGGAAGACCTACAAGACCACTGATAATCTCCCTCAATCCGGGGCTCCATGCAAGATCTCACCCTGTGGTGTAAAAATGATCACAAGAACGAGGAGCAAAAATCCCAGAACCACATGGGGGACCTAGTAAATGACCTGCAGAGAGCTGTTACCAAAGTAACAAAGGCTACCATCAGTAACACACTACGCCACCAGGGACTCAAATCATGCAGTTCCAGACGTGTCCCCTTGCTCAAGCCAGTACATGTCCGGCCCCTCTGAAGTTTGCTAGAGAGCATTTGGATGATCCAGTAGAGGATTGGAAGAATGTCATATGGTTAGATGAAACCAAAGAAGAACTTTTTTGGTAAAAACTCAAATCATCGTGTTTGGAGGAAAAAGAATGCAGAGTTGCATCCAAAGAACACCATTCCTACTGTGAAGCATGGGGGTGGAAACATCATGCTTTGGGGCTGTTTTTCTGCAAAGGGATCAGGACGACTGATAAGTGTAAAGGAAAGAATGAAAGGGGCCATGCATCATGAGATTTTGAGTGAAAACCTCCAATCAGCAAGGGCATTGAAGATGAAACATGGCTGGGTCTTTCAAGCATGACAATGATCCCAAACACACCACCTGGGCAATGAAGGAGTGGCTTCGTAAAAAGCATTTCAAGGTCCTGGAGTGGCCTAGCCAGTCTCTAGATTTCAACCCCTTATAGAAAATCTTTGGAGGGAGTTGAAAGTCTGTGTTGCCCAGCGTCAGCCCCAAAACATCACTGCTCTAGAGGAGATCTGCATGGAGGAATGGGACAAAATACCAGCAACAGTGTGTGAAAACCTTGTGGAGACTTACATGAAATGTTTGACCTCTGTCATTGGCAACAAAGGGTATATAACAAAGTATTGAGATGAACTTTTGTTATTGACCAAATACTTATTTCCCCCATAATTTGCAAATAAATTCTTTAAAAAGCAGACAGACAATGGGCCTCACTTATTAAGCAGAAACCGATCAGTTTTTGTCGGGTTATTTTGACGCAGTGTCTGCGTCAGGAAAATCTGACAAACCCGACATTGCACTGTGAAAAGCCGAAAAGGGGCGTGGTCTACCGAAAAGGTCGGTCCAAAAAGGGGCGTGGTTTCGCAACCCAACATATTTACTATTGAATTCACAGAAAATCCTGTGGATAAATTGCTGGAAATTTCCACCTAGAAAAAGCTGGTCAGAAAATGTTCCCCACTTGTAAATCCAATGTTTTCTTTAAACATTAAATGTAGTTGGACAACATCCCCATAAACATGTCCACCTGATAGCCCGATCAAGCATGTTTACTAGCACAAGGAGAGAAGAATAAGCTGCTGTAGGGTGAATCTAACTTTACAATTAAAGGGGAACTCCACAATTAGACATCTTATCCCCTATCCAAAGGATAGGAGATAAGATGTCTGATCGCGGGGGACCCGCTGCTAGGGACCCCCGCGATCTCCCCAGCTGCATCCAGTGTTCATTTAGAGCATCGGGTGTAGAGTTGGAGGCTAGAGACGTCACGGCCGCGCCCCCTCAATGCAAGTCTATGGGAGGGGGCTTGACAGCCGTCACGCCCCCTCCCATAGACTTGCATTGAGGGGGCATGGCCGTGATGTCGCAAGTGAAGCGTGACTGTGATGTCACAAGCTTCTACCCCGCATCGCCAGTCATCTGTCACGGAGCAAAGTTCACTCCGTGCACCGGATGGATGTCTGTGGTGCCGCATCCAAGATCGAAGAGGTCCCCAGCGGCAGGACCCCCTGCAATCAGACACCTTAGCCACCATCCTTTTGATAGGGGATAAGATGTATAAGGGTGGAGTACCCCTTTAAGTACAATAAACTATGTGAATGATCTATATTGATATATATAGATACAGCAGCACTCCAGCATAGTGAGAAATAGTGACTTTATTTATCAACAAAATGAATTGCGACGTTTCAACCACCTCTCGTGGCGGTCGAGAGGTGATTGAAACGTCGCAATTCATTTTGGTGATAAATAAAGTCACTATTTCTCACTACGCTGGAGTGCTGCTGCGTCTACTTGTTTGCTGTATCTGATTGGGGCTCAAGGACCAGGGCCCATCCACAGCTTGCATCCGCTACATCACGCCTTATATATAATATTATATATATATATATATATATATATATATATATATATATATATATATATATATATATATATATATATATACACACATACATACATACACACACACACACACACACAACAGGGCAAGGAAGAGACTGCCTAAAATGGAAGTAGCATGCACTAGCATCATACCTTCACATTGCCTTCTCCAGAGAGGAGCTCTGAATACCCAGCCTCAGTGGCCAGAAGACCAACAAACTGGATCTGAGGGCGTTGTAAGATAAAGGCCTCCACCGCTTTATCGGTCACATGCTTTCTCCCAGAGATGTCTAAGGAGACGAGGTTGAGCAGTATATCTTTCTGCTCCAGCAGACGACAGGCTATGTCTGATGTGAACTGCTTGTCATCAGATATATCCAGATGACTGAGGTGCTCCAGTTCTTTGATCACTTCCAGTATATGTGTGGTAGTCATCTTTAGACACTTCAGGTGGTGCATTGTAAGGGATTTTAGTCTGTCCTTGCAGTTCAGCAGAGCAGAGATGTCAGTCACTGACGTGTTGGAGATATCCAAGCTTTCCAACCTGGGAAGGGAAGCAACGTCTGCAAGATCTTCATTGTAAAACAAAACATTAGTGATGCTCAAAGCTCGAAGGCCAGACAATCGGCTGAAGCATCGTTCATATGGATCCTCCAGGGATAGGGTCAAGGAGTTGAGGATCAGGCATTGTAGGTTCTCCCGGATCCATTTACTACTACTGAGCCCAGATATTATATCAGTAATCGTTATATCAGCATTGACCCCCGTTGCATCCATTTCAACTAACTTGTGATGGCAGAAAGCTTTACGGAAGGCTACGGCAGAGATCTTGGCCTTGCGGATACATGCTCGCTTCAGGCGCAACTGGCAACCGCGGAAAATTCCAACTGTGACCTCATTGAGCTGTCCTAAAGATGATGGGGAAAATATATTACTACATGACAGAAATATGAGTAAGACAAAATATAAAATTATTACAATAATTAAATGGGCACTCATTAAAACTAATTTTTGCTATTGCACTCCTTATATTCGATTTCTAATATACTTTGTTTAGTTTTCTATGTTTTATTTGTGCTTAAAAAAGCTCAAGAGCACATTTTCCCCCCATCTTATATACAGACTTTGGACCGAAGCCCAAATACAGAAAGTGCAACCTGCCATATGCTGTTGGTTGGACACGCCCCCCTCAGCACTCCAGGCTGCACTTTCTCTGTTTGGACCTCAGTCCTCAGTCTGTGTATAAGATGCGGGGAAATGAGCTCTTCAGCTTTTTTAAGTACAAATAAAACAGAAAACTTTTTATTTTTTATTTTTTTTAAACAAAGTATATTAGAAATATTTTTTATTTACCATAAGGAATGCTATAGCAAAAATGTATTTTAATGAGAGTTACCCCTTAGGCTCTATTCACACATACAGCATTCTGTGCAGATTTGATGCGCAGGATTTTCTGCTGCAGATTTCAACGTAAACTGAACACAGCTTGAAATCCTGCGCATCAAATCTGCACAGAATACTGTACGTGTGAATAGACCCTAAAGGGGTATTCCAGCCGCTAAAACCTATCCCTTTTCTACAGAGTAGGAGATAAGTAATGGTTGGGTTCCACTACATGGAGCAGTGGAGTTGGCAAGCGCTCCATGCATAGTCTTTCGCAGCACTGGAGAAACCAAAGAGTAGCGCTCCGTTATCCCCGATCCTACCTTGGACAATACATAAAGCACATGCAGACCCATCGCGCCAAGCTGTAGGGCCCTGTTCTGGAGATCCGAACTCTGGGACTTCCCATGTGATCAAATACTTATCCCCTATCCTGTAGATAGGGGATACATTTTTAGGGGCAGGTGCAATAATGGTAAATGACATGTAACTGCCACGCGCCAAACTATGGCACACAATGTGGCGCATGCAAAATAGCAAATTCCCTCCCCCTTACTGTATATATTTATACCAGATACTGACAATTACTAACCAAGAAGACATCAACAATGCAGTTCTAGGGCATTGGCTGCCCGGCTCTGTGTTTATGATAAGTGATTCTTTATTAAAACTTTTACAGAACATAGAAAGGAAACATCGAAACACTCACCACATTTGAATATGCAATATTCGTTTATTCAGGATTATAAATCAGGCAGGAGGAGAACAAGACATACAAAGGGGCAACAACTGTTTCACGCCCAAACGTCGCTTCCTCAGGCCTGTGCTGAGCACGGGCCTGAAGAAGCGCTGTTTGGGCGTGAAACAGTTGTTGCCCCTGTGTAGGTCTTGTTCTCCCTCTGTCTGATTTAAAACCAGCTCCCATGCAGGGACTTCCCTTTTTGTGTACCTTATGGACCAGGAATAAAAAAATATTGAAGATTCAATGTCCTAACGTTTCCTTTTTATCTCCTGTTAAAGTTATTTGGAGTGTCTATCTTCTATAGCACCAACGAATGTTAAAAGGGGTTCTCCAGGGGAAAAAAATTATTATAATAATATTTAAAGTCAACTGTTGCCACAAAGTTAAACAGATTCGTAAATTATTTCTATTTAAAAATTTTAAAGGGGTATTCCAGGAAAATAAACTATTTTTTTTTTATATCCACTGGCTCCAGAAATTAAACTCTTATTAAAAAAAATCTTAATCCTACCAATATTTATCAGCTGCTGAAGTTGAGTTGTTCTTTTCTGTCTGACAACAGTGCTCTCTGCTGACATCTCTGTTTGTCTCGGGAACTGCACAGAGCAGAAGAGGTTTGCTATGGGGATTTGCATCTACTCTGGACAGTTCCCGAGACAGGTGTCATCAGACAGCACTTAGACAGAAAAGAACAACTCAACTTCAGCAGCTCATAAGTACTGAAAGGATTAAGATTTTTTAAGATAAGTAATTTACAAATCTGTTTAACTTTCTGGAGCCAGCTGATATAAAAAAAATAGTTTTTTCCTGGATAACCTCTTTAATCCTTCCAGTACTTATCAGCTGCTGTATGCTCCAGAAGAAGTTGTATTTTTTTCCGGAGTTCTTTTCAGTCTGACCACAGTGCTCTCTGCTGACACCACTGTCTGTATGAGGAACTGTCCAGAGCAGGAGAGGTTTGCTATGGGGATTTGCTCCTACTCTGGACAGTTCCTGACATGGACAGAGGTGTCAGCAGAGAGCACTGTGGTCAGACAAAATTCCAGAAAGAAATACAACCTCCTCTGTAGTACACAGCAGCTGATAAGTACTGGAAGGATTAAGATTTTTAAATAGAAGCAATTTACAAATCTGTTTAACTTTCTGGCACAAATAATTAGTATGACCTAGTTTAGATTAAGGTCCTACGTAGAACCACGCTTAGCATAAGATACCTTCCAGCATAAATACATCAAAATTATCATCAGAAAAAACTAAACAAAGCATTCACAACATAAGTTTACATAAGTATATCACAGGTATGAACAGGTGGCCAGTCGGTGCTGTAAAAAAAGAGAGCTTTCCCTATGGCAGCATTTTTCAACCACTGTGCCGCGGCACACTAGTGTGCCGTGACATAGTGTAAGGTGTGCCGTGGGGAAAAACACCCATCTGGTGTTTTTGCCACGGGACATCTCTGTGTCCCGAAAGTTGCTTTGGGGACACAGGGATGCCTCTATCAAGTCCTTGTGGCCCCGCGTTTACTTTAAAAACGCGGGGACCGCCAGGAGGTAGGGACGTCACTGACCGGAGCAGCGAGGAGGACGCTCGCGCTGTCAACTTGGTAAGTGTAACCAGCGGCACCTCTCCTTCGGTGTTCCAAGCACCGCTCCTCCAGTCCCGGGACCTACTGCTATAGCCGGACGGGAGGAGCGGTGCTCGGAACACCAAAGTGGGGCAGTACACAGGCATACAGCCTTCAGTAACACACTGTATGGCTGAAGGCTGTATGTCTGTGGGGGAACTATACTGCACCTAATGTGTGGGGGGGGGGGAACTATACTGCACCTAATGTGGGGGGGGGGACACTATACTGGACCTAATGTGGGGGGGGGGGGACTCTATACTGGACCTAATGTGGGGGGGGGGGGCACACTATACTGGACCTAATGTGGGGGGGGGACACACTATACTGGACCTAATGTGGGGGGGGGGGGACACACTATACTGGACCTAATGTGTGGGGGGGGGGGACACTATACTGGACCTAATGTGGGGGGGGGACACTATACTGGACCTAATGTGGGGGGGGGGGACACTATACTGGACCTAATGTGGGGGGGGGACACTCTACTGGACCTAATGTGGGGGGGGGACACTCTACTGGACCTAATGTGGGGGGACACTATACTGGACCTAATGTGGGGGGACACTATACTGGACCTAATGTGGGGGGACACTATACTGGACCTAATGTGGGGGGACACTATACTGGACCTAATGTGGGGGGACACTATACTGGACCTAATGTGGGGGGGGGGGGGGACTATACTGGACCAAATGTGGGGGGGGATTATACTGGACCTAATGTGGGGGAACTACAACCTAATGTTGGGGAACTACAACCTAATGTGAGGGTAACTATACTGCCAACCTAATGTGGGGGGAAAATAAGATATGCAAGATAAGATATATGCAGTGTGCATAGGAATTTGTTCATATTTTTTTTTTTTTGCTCGTCAACCTCGGTAGGGGTGCCCCGCGGAAAAAAAATATTTCCGAGGTGTGGCACCTATGGCATCTAGTGTATGATGCCATCCATATTTGATGATTCAGATGGTCCTATATTGAGAAAGCCTCTCCCTAGAATCAATGGCCCACCAAACAAATTCACTTAGGCAGCCGTCAGTTTCCACCTAAAGGGAATGGGTATATAGACATATGGGCCGCCATCAGATTCCACGGTTCAGATGGTGTCTCTGGAGACTGGGGAGACAGACAGAGAGACACACACAGACAGAGAGACACACAGACAGATCTCCTAGTAGTCTCCCCCGCCCCCCACACAAGTGACCCTATTTTAAAAACCACACCCCCTCATGGAATGTAATAAGGGGTGCAGTGAGCATTTACACCCCACTGGCGTTTGACAGATCTTTGGAACAGTGGGCTGTGCAAATGAAAAATACTATTTTTCATTTTCATGGACCACTGTTCCAAAAATCTGTCAGACACAAATTCTCTCTCCAAAAGCCCAATGGTGCTCTCTCTCTTCTGAGCATTGTAGTTCACCCGCAGAGCACTTAACCTACACATATGGGGTATTTCCTTACTCAGAAGAAATGGTGTTACAAATTTTGGGGGACTTTTTCTCCTATTATCCCTTTTAAAAATGAAAAAACACCAGCATTTTAGTGGAAAAAAAACAACCCTAATTTCTCATTTCCACGTCCAACTTTAACCCCTTAACCCCTTAAGGACTCAGCCCATTTTGGCCTTAAGGACTCAGACAATTTAATTTTTACGTTTTAATTTTTTCCTCCTCGCCTTCTAAAAATCATAACTCTTTTATATTTTCATCCACAGACTAGTATGAGGGCTTGTTTTTTGCGCGACCAGTTGTCCTTTGTAATGACATAACTCATTATATCATAAAATGTATGGCGCAACCAAAAAACACTATTTTTGTGGGGAAATTAAAACGAAAAACTAATTTTGGAAGGTTTCATTTTCACGCCGTACAATTTATGGTAAAAATGACGTGTGTTCTTTATTCTGAGGGTCAATACGATTAAAATGATACCCATTATTACATACTTTTATATTATTGTTGCGCTTAAAAAAAAAATCACAAACTTTTTAACCAAATTAGTACGTTTATAATCCCTTTATTTTGATGACCCCTAACTTTTTTATTTTTCCGTATAAGCGGCGGTATGGGGGCTCATTTTTTGCGCCATGATCTGTACTTTTTTTGATACCACATTTGCATATAAAAAACTTTTAATACATTTCTTATAATTTTTTTTTAATAAAATGTATTAAAAAAGTAGGAATTTGGACTTTTTATTTTTTTTTCCTTCACGCCGTTAACCGTACGGGATCATTAACATTTTATTTTAATAGTTCGGACATTTACGCACGCGGCGATACCAAATATGTCTATAAAAAAAAAATGTTACGCTTTTTGGGGGTAAAATAGGAAAAAACGGACGTTTTACTTTTTTATTGGGGGAGGGGATTTTTCACTTTTTTTTACATTTTTTTTTACACTTGAATAGTCCCCATAGGGGACTATTCATAGCAATACCATGATTGCTAATACTGATCTGTTCTATGTATAGGACATAGAACAGATCAGTATTATCGGTCATCTTCTGCTCTGGTCTGCTCGATCACAGACCAGAGCAGGAGACGCCGGGAGCCGGACGGAGGAAGGAGAGGGGACCTCCGTGCGGCGTTATGAATGATCGGATCCCCGCAGCAGCGCTGTGGGCGATCCGATCATTCATTCAAATCGCGCACTGCCGCAGATGCCGGGATCTGTATTGATCCCGGCACCTGAGGGGTTAATGGCGGACGCCCGCGAGATCGCGGGCGTTGGCCATTGCCGGCGGGTTCCTGGCTGCGATCAGCAGCCGGGATCAGCCGCGCATGACACTGGCATCGCTCCGATGCCCACGGTTATGCTTAGGACGTAAATGTACGTCCTGGTGCGTTAAGTATCACTGCACCAGGACGTACATTTACGTCCTGCGTCCTTAAGGGGTTAAGGACTAAGGGCGTACAGGTATGTCCTTGGTCCTGCTCTCCTGATATAACGCGGGGTTACACAGTAACCCCGTGTCATATCACGGCGGGCCCGGCGTCATAGTGAAGCCGGGACCCGCCTCTAATAGCGTGCAGCGGATTTTTAGGTGCAAAATTGAAAGAGTTATGTCCTTAAAGGCAAGGAGCAAAAAACGAAAATGCAAAAACGGAAAAAACCCCGGTCCTTAAGGGGTTAAATGGGTACTCCGGTGAAAAACTTTTTTTTTTCATTTTTTTTTTTTTTTTTTTAAATCAACTGGTGCCAGAAAGTTAAACAGATTTGTCAATAACTTCTGTTAAAAAATCTTAATCCTTTCTGTACTTAATCCTTCCTGTACTACAGCGGAAATTATTTTCTTTTTGAAACACAGAACTCTCTGCTGACATCACGAGCACAGTGCTCTTGGCTGACATCTCTGTCCATTTTATGAACTGCCCAGAACAGCATATGTTTGCTATGGGGATTTCCTTTTACCCTGGACAGTTCCTAAAATGGACAGAGATGTCAGCAGAGAGCACTGTGCTCATGATGTCAGCAGACAGCTCTGTGTTTCAAACTGAAAAGAATTTCCACTGTAGTATTCAGCAGCTAATAAGTACAGGAAGGAATAAGATTTTTTAATAGAAGTAATTTACAAATCTGTTTAAATTGGCACTGTCATGAAAACAAAAAATTGATACGTTGTAGTACTTAAGTACTACAATATATCTCTAATATAGTTTAATTTAAAAAAGTGATTTTAAAACAGTTTAAAAATCACTTTTAAATTCGGCCACTAGGGGCCGAATGCATTCAGCTGTGCTCGCTCCTGATTGACAGGCGGGAGCGAGCGCTTTGAAGGAAGAGGACGCGCGCCCGGCCCCTACGTGACGTCTCGCCCGCCCCCTCAACGAAAGTCTATGGGAAGGGGGCACGACCACTGTCACGCCCCCTTCCCATTGACATTTAGTAGAGGGGGCGGGCGTGACGTCACAAGGGGGCGGGCGAGACATCACGAAGGGGCCTAGGTGTAACGTCACGCCCGGCGGCTGCGAACACGGAAGCCCGCACACAGCGTTCGGAGTAATGAACTTTCAGACACTGTGAGCGGAGCTCCGAACTGCAGGGCAGCGCACAACCCCTCTAAACCTCACTATACCCCTTTTTACGTGAGGGGTGTAGTTTCCAAAATGGGGTCACATGTGGGTATACATTTTTTCGCGTTTATGTCAGAACCGCTGTAAAATCAGCCACCCCTGTGCAAATCACCAATTTAGGCCTCAAATGTACATAGTGCGCTCTCACTCCTGAGCCTTGTTGTACGATTTTACAGCGCATTTTACATCCACATATGGGGTATTTCAGTATTTGATGGCGGAGTCAAGTGTAATGCTTGCATCCAGGTCCGCCCCTATGCAAATCCCTAATTTAGGCCTCAAATGCACATGGCACTCTCTAATTTTGGAGCCCTTTCATATTTCAAGGCAACAGTTAAGGGCCACATATGGTGTATTTCTGTACTCGGGAGAAATTGCATTACAAGTTTTGGGGGGGGGGGGGGGTCTTTCCCCCCTTTTACCTATAGTGAAAATGAAAAGTATGGAACAACACCAGCATGTTAGTGTAAAAAAAACTGCTGTGTGGGCATTCTGGGAGTTGTAGTTTTGCAAGATCTGAAGGGCCACAGTTTAGAGATTCTAAACTGTGGTAGTCAAGATCTTCAGGCCACTTACCCAGATTGCCACCACTGAATTTCTGTGCCGTCGTAGCCATGACCACACCATGATCGCCGCCGCCCCCTGGATCGGGTGAGCTTCAGCGTTCCTCCACTCTGCTTGGACACCCATGGGTGGGCAGAGCGGGGGAACTGAACTTTAACCTCCCCGCCCCCCCTTCTGCGATTGGTCGGTCGCTTCTGACCGATCAATCGCAGGAATAGGAGGGGTGGCACCCCTGCCACCTCACTCCTGTCCCGATCTCCCTTATTTTCTGGGTCACCGGAGACCCGTATGACCCGTAATCGTCATAATTCGTGGTCTGAATTGACCAGCGATTTGCCGCGATCACCGATTACAGCAAAAAAGTCCAAACTTTTGCAAAAACCATGGCTTGTGCAAAAACTTGCAGCTTTTACACAACAGAAAACTGGTGCAACCCAATTAATAAGCTCCCTCCTTTGTATTACACTATATTATCCTAGGATTTAGTCTTACTTTGAACAGCCATAGTGCGCAGTAGTTGATCGGCCACCTCCTGAGGGAACACTGCTGCATCGTGTAAACAAAGTGTCCCGTCCGATCTCTTCCAGCAAAACTTTTCAAGGTTAGCGCTCAGGTAATGTAGGGCTATATCGATCAGCGACTTCGGGGTGGCTTCCTCCTGAAAGATAATGTTAATGGTAAATTTACAAGCAAAAATTTCAAGCAATGCATCAACATGAAGTAAAAGAGCACAAAGGATCTCAAAACATTGACATTCATAGAACTTCCTGAATTGCTACGATAAATATATCTCTGGGATACATGGATGGGGTGTGTCCATCACTGCTCTGTGCAGTGGTTGACACCGCTTGATGCACGAAGTGTTGGTTGCTCTGTGCATGATGAAAGCCAAGGCGCCGAGCAGGAGATCACGGGTGGTCCCAGTGGTAGGACTTCCTGTGATCAGACACTTCTTCCCTATCCTGTGGAAAGGAGATAAGAAGTTAAGTACCAGAGTTTCCCTTCAAAGTGGTACCGTATTTTTCGCCGTATAAGACGCACTTTTTCTTCCCCAAAACTGGGAGGAAAAAGTCGGTGCGTCTTATACGGCGAATACACCCCTATCGCGGCGGTCCCTGCAGCCATCAACGGCCGGGACCCGCATCTAATACAGGACATCACCGATCGCGGTGATGCCCTGTATTAACCCGTCAGACGCGGCGATCAAAGCTGACCGCCGCGTCTGAAGGGAAAGTGACACAGCCCGGCTGTTCGGGACCGCCGCGATTTCACCGCAGCGGTCCCGAATAGCCCGACTGAATAGCCGGGTTAGTGCTTACAGGACACCGGGAGGGACCTTACCTGCCTCCTCGGTGTCTTCTCCGTTCAGGGATCCCCTGTATGGCCGGCGCTCTCCTTCCTCGTCATCACGTCGTCGCGTACGTGCGTCGGCGTGCATAACGACGTGATGACGGCGACGGAGAGCGAGGATACCCGGCTGGCAGCAGAGATGTTCTGGAGCGACGGGGACACGGTGACAGCGATGGAGCGACATCCAGGGCAGCGGTGACGGGTCCGGAGCGGCGGGGACACGTGAGTATTACCTCCTATGCAGTGGTCTTCAATCTGCGGACCTCCAGATGTTGCAAAACTACAACTCCCAGCATGCCCGGACAGCCAACGGCTGTCTGGGCATGCTGGGAGTTGTAGTTTTGCAACATCTGGAGGTCCGCAGGTTGAAGACCACTATTGGGTTCAAAATCTTTAATTTTTTTGATTTTGCACCTAAAAATAGGGTGCGTCTTATACGCCGGTGCGTCCTATAGGGCGAAAAATACGGTATTTCGGTATCAGAAAACAAATTAAATTTACCAGTAATTGTTTTTCGTTGAATCACAATGGCACCCATGAAGAGACCGCCCCTGCGGGACAGAAAACAGGAACAACTTGCATATAAGGATGACACAGGCTGCTATTTCCCAGTTCTTAAGCAAATATCAAGGAGTAACAAACAGAATGACCAACAAGTAGCACATTAACTAGAATCTTATGAACTAAGGTGTTTTATTTAATCTATCTATCTATATAACATGGGAGGGTATTAGTGGGTGCTGTCTTGGGCTCAACGAAAAACAATTATCGGTAAGAGTAATTTATGGTTTTCCCTATCGCCCACGACGGCACCCATGGAGAGTAGAATAGAATAGACTATTTAGGATTTTAGGATTGTCACAGAATGAAGGTAAGGTAACAACTTGAGTCCTGTGGAAGTCAGAGACCCCCTTAGGGAGGAAAGCCGGATCAGGAGACAACACCACCCTATCATCCAAAATAGACAGATAAGGTTCATTAATGGAAAAACTAGTGATTTCTCCAACCCGTCTAGTGGACGTGACAGCCAACAGGAACTCAAGTTTAAAGGAAAACCGTCAGCTTGCTCCCCCCTGCACTAACCAGCGGTACTGGCTGGTAGTGCGAGGGACAATGATCAGTTTGATGCCTACTGTGCCCGGATCCGCCACGCCGCTCGCCGGTTATCTTCTTTCTTCTTGATATGCAAATTAGCTGCTAACTGGCACAGGCGGGGTTACTGCCTTCACCTGGCACTGTGACGTCATTGTCGCCAGGCTTATGAATATTCATGTTCTCCCTCATCTCCCTCGCCTCCCCACTGATTTCAGGACTTCACTGCGCATGTGTTGGCTTCCTGTCTACACTTGGAAGCTGCTTCAGCGCAGTGGAGTCCTGAAATCAGCAGGGAGGCGAGGGAGAACATGAATATTCATAAGCCGGGCGGTGCTGCGGGCCAGGCGACGATTATGTCACAGTGCCAGGTGAAGGCAGTAACCCCACCCATGCCAGTTAGCAGCTAATTTGCATATCAAGAAGAAAGAAGATAGTAGGCATCAAACGGATCAGAATCCCCTGCACTACCAGCCAGTTTTCCTTTAAGGGTAAGAACTTTTAATGGTAATTCATTCAATGGCTCAAATGGGACTTTTGTAAGACTATTTAGGACAATATTTAAATCCCAGGGGGGGACAAATGGTTTTACTACCAGAGACATCCTGACTGCTGCTTTAGGAAATCTTTTTATCCAGGGATGATCAGCTAATTTATAATCAAAGAGGGCACTAAGGGCAGATACTTGACTCTTTAAAGTGCTAGGTCTGAGATGTTTATCTAGACCTGCCTGTAGAAAATCTAGGATTTTTGAGATATCAGGGGACCTAAGCACATCAAT
This sequence comes from Hyla sarda, assembly GCF_029499605.1. Classification (NCBI taxonomy): domain Eukaryota; kingdom Metazoa; phylum Chordata; class Amphibia; order Anura; family Hylidae; genus Hyla; species Hyla sarda. Next base: position 201,656,003 of record NC_079195.1, read on the forward strand.
AGGGTCTTGTACAAATCTACCATAGGCTTTCCATGTTCTTAAGTAAATTTGAGAGGTTACCTTTTTTCTACTTGCTAGTAGAGTAGTGATCACATGATCTGAAAGACCCCTTTGCTCTAGGATCCCCCTTTCAACAGCCATGCCGTCAGATGAAGACTGGAGGTTTCTGCATGCAAAACTGGTCCCTGATGTAGAAGGTTCAGGGATTCCGGGAGGATCCAAGGGGTTGTAACTGACATCTTTCTCAACCATGTGAATTAAACCCTGCAGGGCCAGAACGGGGCAATGTCTACTACTCTTGCCCTGTCTTCTCTGATCTTTCTCAAGACATTTGGGAGCAACCTGGGAAGGCATAAAGGAGTCCCCTGCACCAACACTGGGAAAAGGCATCTATCCCCAAGGGATGGTCTGTTGGGGACAGGGAATAGAACTTTTTCAGTTTTATGTTCGCCCTGGATGCGAACAAGTCTATCCGAGGAGTACCCCAATGATTACAAATCTGGGAAAACACCCACTGATCCAACTCCCATTCTCCATGGTTTAGGCGATGTCTGCTGAGATAGTCCGCAATGCAGTTTTGGGATCCCTTTAGATGGAGACAAATAAGGAACTTAGATGAATTTCTGCCAATCTGAAGATATGGTGACAGGTTCTGATGACAGAAGGGGACCTGGTTCCCCCTTGATGATTCAGGTAAGCTACTACCGTGGAGTTGTCTGACAATATCTTCAGATCCTTTCCTGCAATCAGGGGAAGGGATTGAGAAATGGCGAACAGGACTGCCTTCAACTCCCTCTGATTCTGAGACTATCTGGACACCTCTCGACTCCACTGACCCTGTAGGACTAGGGATTCCCTGTGAGCCCACCCCCAGGGGGATTGCATCCGTAGTCAGGATAAATTCATTTTCCTTTATCCAGGGGATGTCCTTTTCTAGGATTTTTTGCTCTAACCACCAGAGAAGGGATCTTTTTACTTGGTCTGAGAGGGCAATCTGATTGTCTAACGAATCGGGGGCTCTATCCCACTGGCTCAGAATCTGCTCCTGCAATCTCCCCGAATGATACTGGGCCCATAGCCCAGCGGGATACAGGAGGTTAACAGGCCCAGAACTGACATAGCCAACCTTAGTGAAATCTCCCTCGGTTCTACCAACTGAGAAACCCTGTTCTGAACCAGAGCTACTTTGGACTGAGAAAGAAAGGAGATTTGATGTATAGAATCTAGCCCTATCCCTAGGAAGAGGAATATTTGGGAAGGAACTAGCTGAGATTTCTCTAGGTTCACTTCCAGGCATAACCTCAGTAATATCTCTGTGGACCTGCTGAATCAGAAGCCTATGGAATCCGACACCAAGAGAAAATTGTCTAGATACGGAACCATGATAATGTCTTGTTCCCTCACATAGGCCATCACCTCCGCTATGAGCTTGGGACAGACCAAAGAGAAGAGCCTGAAATTGCAGGTGCACTAAGGAATTCCCTAGAAAAAACTGCCACTCTGAGATATATCTGGTGACCCTGGAAAATTGGGACATGATCGTATGTGTCCCTCAGATCCAGGGTGACCATGAAATAGTTCCGACTCTCCATACGGAATTTTTCGAATTTCAGGAAACGATTCAGCAGCCTCAGATTGATTATAGTGCGGAAGGAGCCATTTGGCTTTCTTACCAAGATACACACACACACGAACCTCTACATTATTCTCTAATAATAGCCTATGCTGCACAGTATAAGCAAGTGTTACTTTAAAGGAGTATTCCGCTGCTCAGCGTTTGGAATAAACTGTACCGAACGCTGGAGTTGGCGCCGGGAGCTTATGATGTCATAGACCCACCCCCTCATAATGTCACACCCCGCCCCCTCAATGCAAGTCTATGGAAGGGAGCGTGACGGCCGTCACGCCCCCTCCCATAGACTTGCATTGAGGGGGTGGGGCAGGGCTATGACGACACAAGCTTGCGGCGCCGACTCCAGCAATCAGAGCAGTTTATTCCAAACTAGGGATGTCCCGATACCTAGTATCGGGGCTGATACCAGGTAACTGCATGGTATCGGGGACTCGTCTACTGTCCCCGATACCAAATCCGATACCTGGTGTAGTGCTTCGCTGCCCCGTCCTCTGTTTCGCATCCCTGCCACAGCTCCATTCTCATCACTGCCGCTGCCGCGTTCTGCCATCCGCACTATGGCAGCTTATGGAGGAGCATGCGACATACATGTCACTCTGCTTCCTCCGTAGTGTTACGCTGGGCACAGCGGAGTGACGTGTATGTCACATGATCCTCCATAAGACATAATACGGACGGCAGAACAGGGCAGCGGCAGTGATGAGAATGGAGCTGCGGAGTGGCGACACCGGACAGTGAGCAACTACAAAGGGGGGGGGGGGGTCCTGCTGGCTACAAGGGGGGGTCCTGCTGGCTAATGTCTGCAGCTATCTATACCATCTACAAGGGGATACTACCTAACTTGCATTTATAGGTAGATTTATAGATAGTGCAGGTGACCCGGTTTCTACCACTGATCACCATGTGAACATCAGCGCAATCGCTCCAGAGACATCGTTCTCGCCGTCAATGCAAATTTCCTATTCTGCCCAATGGAGAAGAGAGAAATCTTGGCTCATACTACAGCAGCCGCCTCCATTGTACATAACAAGGAATCTACATATCATACGGTAAGCAGCGCCAGAAACCGGGTCACCCTGGTGTCAGATTCCCTTTAAAATAAAAGTACTCGCACTTGGTATCGGCGAGTACTAAAGTTAAAGTATCGGTACTCGGTCTAAAAAAAACGGTATTGGGCCATCCCTATTCTAAACGCTGAGCAGCGGAGTACCCCTTTAAAGTATGACTGACATTTTATAAAAAATTTTGATATGTCATGCAGCTTAGTCAAAACTTTAGATAAGTCGGAGGCTCAGTCCTGAGATTCTCAGCGATCTGTAGAAGTGTGTACACTCCAACGCTGTTTGACTGCAGAAAACAAGGTCTTTCATAATATAATAGAATATATAATATATTATAGTGCTGGGCGGTATACCTGTTCATACCAAAAACCGGTATGTTTTTCCTGCACGATATGAATTTTTCCTATACCGCAATACCGGTCAGGCCCCTCCCCCCTCAAATGAATGAATGAATGAATTATCAGCCACAGCGGCTTTCTCCACATCAGGGAAATAATCATATGTTCTCCCTGTCCTCCTGTGGGCCGCCGGCGCTTTAAATGGTTAAGTTACCGGCCTTTTAAATGGTTAAGTTGCCGGCCGCCTGCGCTTTAACCCCTTGGGGATGGAGCCCATTATGACCCTAAGGACGGGAGCATTTTTTTTGCAAATCTAACCACTGTCACTTTAAGCATTAATAACTCAGGGATGCTTTTACTTATAAATTTGATTCCGAGACTGTTTTTTCGTGACATATTCTACTTTATTGTAGTGGTAAATTTTGTCGATACTTGCATCATTTCTTGGTGAAAAATGCAAAAATGTTATGAAAAATTTTAAAATTTTGCATTTTTCTAACTTTGAAGTTCTCTGCTTGTAAGGAAAATAGACATCCCAAATAAATTATATATTGATTCACATATACAATATGTCCACTTTATGTTGACATCATAAAGTTGACATGTTTTTACTTTTGGAAGACATCAGCAGCAATTTTCACATTTTTAACAAAATTTTCTAAATCGGAATTTTTCAGGGATCAGTTCAGTTTTGAAGTGGATTTGAAGAGTCTTCAAATTAGAAATACCCCATAAATGACCCCATTATAAAAACTGCACCCCTCAAAGTATTCAAAATGACATTCAGTAAGTTTGTTAAAGGGGTACTCCGGTGCTTACACATCTTATCCCCAAAGGATAGGGGATAAGATGCCTGATCGCGGGAGTCCCACATCTGGGGACTGATTACGGTCGACCGCAGTGTCGGCGGCGTGTGACGTCACGCCTCCGCCCCCGTGTGATGTCACGCTCCACCTCTCAATGCAAGCCTACGGGCCCGTAGGCTTGCATTGAGGGGCGGAGCGTGACGTCACACGGGGGCTCAACGTCACGCGCCGCCGACCCTGCGGTCGACCGTAATCAGTCCCGGAGCGAACACGCTCCGGGGATTGATTATAGACGGGGTGCCGCGTGCATAATCACAGGCGTCCCCAGCTGCGGGACTCCCGCAATCAGGCATCTTATCCCCTATCCTTTGGATAGGGGATAAGATGTGTAAGCACCGGAGTACCCCTTTAACCCTTTAGGTGTTTCACAGGAATAGCAGCAAAGTGAAGGAGAGAATTCAAAATCGTAATTTTTTACACTCGCATGTTCTTGTAGACCCAGTTTTTTTATTTTTACAAGTGGTAATAGGAGAAAAAGCCCCCCAAAATTTGTAACCCAATTTCTCTTGATTCAGGAAATACCTCATATGTGTATGTCAAGTATTCAGCGGGTGCAGTAGAGGGCTCAGAAGGGTAGAAGCAACAATGGGATTTTGGAGAATGAATTTTGCAGAAATGTTTTTTTGGGGGAATGTCACTTTTAGGAAGCCCCTATGGTGCCAGAACAGTAGAAAAAAAAACACATGGCATACCATTTTGGAAACTACACCCCTCAAGGCACGTAACAAGGGGTCCAGTGAGCCTTAACACCTCACAGGTGTTTGACGACTTTTCGTTAAAATCGGATGTGTAAATGAAAAAACAAAATTTTCACTAGAGTGCATTTTTTCCCCCAAATTTACCATTTTTACAAAAGGTAATGGGAGAAAATGCCCCCCAAAATTTGTAACCCCATCTCTTCCGAGTATGGAAATACCCCATGTTAGGATGTAAAATGCTCTGCTGGCGCACTACAATGCTCAGAAGAGAAGGAGCGCCATTGGGCTTTTGGAAAGCAAATTCGTTTGGAATGGTAGTCAGGGGCCATGTGCGTTTACAAAGCCCCTGTGGTGCCAGAACAGTGGACCCCCCCCCCACATGTGACCCCATTTTGGAAACTACACCCCTCACAGAATTTAATAAGGGGTGCAGTGAGTATTTAAACCCCACTGGCGTTTGACAGATCTTTGGAACAGTGGGCTGTGCAAATGAAAAATAAAATTTTTCATTTTCACGGACCACTGTTTCAAAAATCTGTCAGACACCTGTGGGGCGTAAATGCTCACTGTACCCATTATTACATTACATGAGGGGTGTAGTTTTCAAAATGGGGTCACATGTGGGTATTTATGTGTTTGCATTTATGTCAGAACCGCTGTAAAATCAGCCACCCCTGTGCAAATCACCAATTTAGGCCTCAAATGTACATGGTGCACTCTCACTCCTGAGCCTTGTTGTGCGCCCGCAGAGCATTTTACATCCACATATGGGGTATTTCTGTACTCAGGAGAAATTGCCTTACTAATTTGGGAGGGCTTTTTTCCCCTATTACTGCTTGTGAAAATAAAAAGTATGGGGCACCACCAGCATGTTAGTGTAAAAAATATATATATATTTTTTTTTTTACACTAACAGGCTGGTGAAGCCCCCAACTTTTCCTTTTCATAAGGAGTAAAAGGAGAAAAAGCCCCCCAAAATTTGTAGTGCAATTTCTCCCGAGTACAGAGATACCCCATTTGTGTCCCTAAACTGTTTCCTTGAAATACGACAGGGCTCCAAAGTGAGAGCACGATGCGCATTTGAGGACTAAATTATGGATTGCATAGGGGTGGACATTGGGAATCACTGGCGTAGAATACCCCTAACAGGGTGCCTCCAGCTGTTGCTAAATTCCCAGCATGCCTGGACAGTCAGTGGCTGTCCAGAAATGCTGGGAGTTGTTGTTTTGCAACAGCTGGAGGCTCCGTTTTGGAAACAGTGCCGCACAATACGTTTTTAATTTTTATTGGGAGGGGGGACAGTGTAAGGGGGTGTATATATGTAGTGTTTTACTCTTTATTATGTGTTAGTGTAGTGTTGTGTTGTGTTTTTAGGACACATTCGCACTGGCGGGTTACGATGAGTTTCCCACTAGGAGTTTGCGCTGCGGCGAAAAATTTACTGCAGCCCAAACTTGAAGCAGGAAACTTACTGTAAACCTGCCCATGTGAATGTACCCTGTACGTTCACATTGGGGGGGGGGGGGGGGGGGGTCAAACCTCCAGCTATTTCAAAACTACAACTCCCAGCATGTACTGACTGAGGAGTTGTACTTTTGCAACAGCTAGAGGCACACTGGTTGGAAAACCTTCAGTTAGGTTCTGTTACCTAACTCCGTATTTTCCAACCAGTGTGCCTCCAGCTATTGCAAAACTACAACTCCCAGCATGTACTGATCGCCAAAGGGCATGCTGGGAGATGTAGTTATGCAATAGCTGGAGGTACGCAACTACAACTCCCAGCATGCCGAGACAGCTGTTTGCCGTTTGGGCATGCTGGGATTTGCAACATCTGGAGGGCTACAGTTTATAGACCACTGCCCAGTGATCTTCAAACTGTGACCCTCCAGATGTTGCAAAAAATCAAATCCCAGCATGCCCAGACAGCAAAGAGCTGTTTGGGCATGCTAGGAGTTGTAGTTTTGCAAGATCTGGAGGGATATAGTTTAGAGACCATTGTATAGTGGTCTCAAACTGCAGTCCTCCAGCTGTTGCAAAACTACATATTCCAGCATGCCCAAACAGCTGTCTGGGCATGCTGGGAGTTGTAGTTTTGCAACATCTGGAGGGCTACAGGTTAGAGACCACTGTATAATGGTCTCAGACTGTAACCCCTCAGATGTTGCTAGGCAGAACCAAGCAGGAGTGACGCAACCCCAACGATCGTTTCGGCGATACCTTCGACCCCAGGACGAAGGCATCGCCGAAACGATCATTGGGGTGGCGTCACTCCTGCTTGGTTCTGCCATTATATTTCTACATTTGCACTTTGGTATGTATGCTGGTGTCTGCTTATGTTAATGCACTTTATGGAAGCTGTTACAAGCCCCTATTATGCACTTTAAATTTGCTCACCAGTTATGCACATTATCTATTGTTATGAATTGATGCACAAGCAGGTAGTGTCGCCCCTTTTTGTCTAATCTCCCCCAGTGGTTGCAGTTTTTTCTCCCCCTTTTTCATGTTTTAGGAATTGTATGTTTTTAATATGTACCAATAAAATCATGTATATTTTATATTTCAATTAAATGACTCCTTTGTGGGTGTTTTTTTTCAAACGAAGGTGCATAGACTGGTTAAAACAACCACCATGGCTCTTTCTGCTTCCTAACCACCTCTGGCAGCCAAAACCAGACCGGAGACCCTAGATCTCAAGATAGGTGGGGGTTCCAGAGGTAAGACATTATATATATATATATATATATATATATATATATATATATATATATATACACACACACACACACACGTTATATCCTGTTGATGCCATAACATCCAGATGAGAAAAGCCTTTTAATCATCTGTCTTATTATGAGGCCTCTGCAACCAGTATGGCTGAATTCAATAGGTACAAACTTATGATAATATTTGTATGATTGCCGTAAATGTGTGACAATGCGGATCTCCTCTACGACAAGGACGTCCCTGCCCTTGAGGTAACTAAAGAGCAAGTGGTCCATTTATTGCTCCATTGCAGTCTATGGGTGTTATGGAAACATATGCTTGTTGGTCCAGTATACTGTGCACATCAGACATACGGATAAGTCCCTTTAAGCCGCAGTTACATGTTGCATCTTAGATGACGGAAGCAGAAAAACATGAAGACCTGCTGTGTGGCCCCTTCATAAAGCTGCAACCCCCAAGGGCCAAAAACCCACTTGCTACCCCTCAGCATATGCCACACACACAAAAATACATACATTAACAGATACAAATACACATACACATACACATACACACACACACACACACACACACACACACAAATACATACATACACACAAATATATACATTAACAGATACAAATACATACAAATACACACACACACACACACAAATACACACACACACAAATACATACAAATACATACAAACACACACACACACACACACACCTGCAAAATTTGCATGGACTTCTATGAGAAAACAACAAAGTTGCACCAGGTGCCTCAAGTTACCCTGAGCCCCTGGAGCTGACCCCGACACAGTCTACAATGTACAGGCGGCTGCACCCGGCCACGTATAGAGGGGACATGCCCGGCACATACAGGCGGTATATACGGGGGTACCCACCATGTTTACTGCACGATCAGGCGCCGGTCTTCAGTCTTCTCAGCGGTGTCGGCCTCTGGATGTTCGGGAAGGCCCCGCACCTCACACCGAGCTGTCTGCGGGAGCCCCCGCTGCTGTCGGCCCGTAAGGAAGTCACAGCCTCCGGCCCGGAGTACGGTGGGAGGCCCGGGCGCAGCAGGCCGGGAAATGAACGCGTTGCTACGCGACCAGTCTTAAAGGGGCCGCAAATAATAAATATGGTGCGGGGTCAGCCAGGACAGGGCGATCGAATCCCGCTTACATAAGGGTGACTGGAGATGAAGGGCGCTGCCTGACACACAACAGGGCTAAAAAATAAATAGAACCTCCACAAACTATATTTCGGTTCGAACTATCTGTTCGGTTGCTAGGGACAACAAAGATAATTTTCCTGCTTTTAACCCCTTAACCCCTTGGGGACGGAGCCCATTATGACCCTAAGGACGGGAGCATTTTTTGCAAATCTGACCACTGTCACTTTAAGCATTAATAACTCTGGCATGCTTTTACTTATAAATTTGATTCCGAGATTGTTTTTTCGTGACATATTCTACTTTATGTTAGTGGTAAATTTTCGGCGATACTTGCATCCTTTCTAGGTGAAAAATGCAAAAATTTCATGAAAAATTTGAAAATTTTGCATTTTTCTAACTTTGAAGCTCTCTACTTATAAGGAATATGGATATTCCAAATAAATTATATATTGATTCACATATACAATATATCTACTTTATGTTTGCATCATAAAATTGACGAGTTTTTACTTTTGGAAGACATCAGGGGGCTTCAAAGTTCAGCAGCAATTTTCCAATTTTTCGCAAAATTTTCAAAATCGGAATTTTTCAGGGACCAGTTCAGGTTTGAAGTGGATTTGAAGGGTCTTCTGGTTAGAAATACCCGATAAATGACCCCATTATAAAAACTGCACCCCTCAAAGTATTCAAAATGACAATCAGTAAGTGTGTTAACCCTTTAGGTGTTTCACAGGAATAGCAGCAAAGTGAAGGAGAAAATTCAAAATCTTCATTTTTTACACTGGCATGTTCTTGTAGACCCAGTTTTTGAATTTTTACAAGGGGTAAAAGGAAAAAAATCCTCTCAAAATGTGTAACCCAATTTCTCTCGAGTAAGAAAATACCTCATATGTGTATGTCAAGTGTTCGGCGGGTGCACTAGAGGGCTCAGAAGCGAAGGAGCAACAATGGGATTTAGGAGAGTGAGTTTTTCTGAAATGGTTTTTGGGGGGCATGTCCCATTTAGGAAGCCCCTATGGTGCCAGGACAGCAAAAAACCCCACATCGCAAACTATTATGGAAACGACACCCCTCAAGGAACGTAACAAGGGGTACGGTGAGCCTTAACACCCCACAGGTGTTTGACAACTTTTTGTTAAAGTCGGATGTGTAAATGAAAAAAATATATTTTTCCACTAAAATGCTGGTTTTTCCCCAAATTTTACTTTTTTACAAAGGGTAATAGGAGAAAATGCCCCCCAAAATTTGTAACCCCATTTCTTCTGAGTATGGAAATACCCCATGTTTGGACGTCAAGTGCACTGCGAACGAACTACAATGCTCAGAAGAGAAGGAGCGCCATTGAGCTTTTAGAGAGATAATTTGTTTGGAATGGAAGTCGGGGGCCATGTGCATTTACAAAGCCCCCCGTGGTGCCAGAACAGTGGACCCCCCCACATGTGACCCCATTTTGGTAACTACACCCCTCACGGAATGTAATAAGGGGTGCAGTGAGCATTTACACCCCACTGGCGTTTGACAGATCTTTGGAACAGTGGGCTGTGCAAACAAAAAAATTTAATTTTTCATTTTCACGTACCACTGTTCCAAAAATCTGTCAGACCCCTGTGGGGCGTAAATGCTCACTGCACCCCTTATTACATTCCGTGAGGGGTGTAGTTTCCAAAATGGGGTCACATGTGAGTATTTATTATTTTGCATTTATGTCAGAACCGCTGTAAAATCATCCACCCCTGTGCAAATCACCAATTTCGGCCTCAAATGTACATGGTGCGCTCTCACTTCTGAGCCTTGTTATGCGCCCGCAGAGCATTTTACGCCCACATCTGGGGTATTTCCGTACTCAGGAGAAATTGCGTTACAAATTTTTGGGGTCTTTTTTTCCTTTTACCTCTTGTAAAAATAAAAAGTAAAGGGCAACACCAGCATGTTAGTGTAAAAAATTTTTTTTTTTTTTACACTAACAGGCTGGTGTAGACCCCAACTTTTCCTTTTCATAAGGGGTAAAAGGAGAAAAAGCCCCCCAAAATTTGTAGTGCAATTTCTCCCAAGTAAGGAAATACCCCATATGTGGCCCTAAACTGTTTCCTTGAAATACGACAGGGCTCCAAAGTGAGAGAGCGCCATGCGCATTTGAGGACTAAATTAGGGATTGCACAGGGGTGGACATAGGGGTATTCTACGCCAGTGATTCCCAAACAGGGGGCCTCCAGCTGTTGCTAAACTCCCAGCATGCCTGGACAATCAGTGGCTGTCCGGAAACGCTGGGAGTTGTTGTTTTGCAACAGCTGGAGGCTCCGTTTTGGAAACACTGCTGTACAATACGTTTTTTATTTTTATTGGGGGGGGACAGTGTAAGGGGGTGTATATGTAGTGTTTTACTCTTTATTAGGTGTTAGTGTAGTGTAGTGTAGTGTAGTGTTTTTAGGGTACATTCACACTGGCGGGTTACGGTGAGTTTCCCGCTAGGAATTTGCGCTGCGGCGAAAAATTTGCCGCAGCTCATACTTGAAGCAGGAAACTTGCTGTAAACCCGCCCGTGTGAATGTACCCTGTACGTTCACATGGGGGGGGGGGGGGGCAAACCTCCAGCTGTTTCAAAACTACAACTCCCAGCATGCACGGTCTGTCAGTACATGCTGGGAGTTGTAGTTTTGCAACAGCTGGAGGCACACTGGTTGGAAAACCTTCAGTTAGGTTCTGTTACCTAACTCAGTATTTTCCAACCAGTGAGCCTCCAGCTGTTGCAAAACTACAACTCCCAGCATGCATGGTCTGTCAGTACATGCTGGGAGTTGTAGTTTTGAAACAGCTGGAGGCACACTGGTTGGAAAATACTGAGTTGGGTTCTGTTACTTAACTCAGTATTTTCCAACCAGTGTGCCTCCAGCTGTTGCAAAACTACAATTCCCAGCATGTCTGATCACAGAAGGGCATGCTGGGAGATGTAGTTATGCAACAGCTGGAGGTACGCAACTACAACTCCCAGCATGCCGAGACAGCTGTTTGCTGTGTGGGCATGCTGGAATTTGTAGTTTTGCAACATCTGGAGTGCTACAATTTAGAGACCACTGAACAGTGATCTCCAAACTGTGGACCTCCAGATGTTGCAAAACTACAACTCCCAGCATGCCCAGACAGCAAACAGCTGTGTGGGCATGCTGGGAGTTGTAGTTTTGCAAGATCTAGAGGGCAGTATAGAGATCACTGTGCAGTGGTCTCTAAACTGCAGACCTCCAGCTGTTGCAAAACTACAAATTCCAGCATGCCCACACAGCACACAGCTGTCTGGGCATGCTGGGAGTTGTAGTTTTGCAACATCTGGAGGGCTACAGTCTAGAGACCACTATAGTGGTCTCAGACTGTAGCCCTCTAGATGTTGCTATGCAACTACTCACCGGCTTCCGTCGCATCCGGGAGCCGTCCTCTTCTGCCGCACGCCGCCGCAGATCTCCGTCGCCGCCGCCGCCGATCCCCGTCGCTCCGCTGCCTTCGGAGGGGTAAGTGGACTCCGGCGCCCGGTCCTCTTCGTTTTCCCCGTTCTGCCCCGCCTATTGTGGGAGGGCAGGACGGGGAAAACGAATGTAAACCCCTCCGCCCCAGATCTGCTATTGGTGGTCGCGTCTAGACCACCAATAGCAGAGATAGGAGGGGTGGCAACTCTGCCACCTCACTCCTATCGCTTTAGGGGGATCGTGGGTGTCTTAGACACCCGCGATCCCCCTTCTATTCCGGGTCACCGGGTCACCATAGACCCGTAATGACCCGGAATCGGCGCAAATCGCAAGTGTGAATTCACTTGCGATTTGCGCCGATCGCCGACATGGGGGGGGTCTAATGACCCCCCTGGGCATTTGCACGGGGTGCCTGCTGATAGATATCAGCAGTCACCCCGGCCCGGTCCCCGCCCGGCGCGCGGCGGGGGCCGAAATTCCCACGGGCGTATGGATACGCCTTTCGTCCTTAAGTACCAGGACGCAAGGGCGTATGCATACGCCCTTCGTCCCCAACAGGTTAAAGACCTTTGTTGCTCTATCGTTTTTCCTTCTCAGCTTCTAAAAATCATAACACTCAGTTTTCCACCTACAGACCTTTATGGCTAAGTTTCCACTTGGTTTTTTTTCTGGTGTTTTTTTTTTGGATATCTGCCACTGAAGTTTCTGAGCCAAAGTCAGAAGTGGATCCAGAAGGAAGGAAAAGTATAAGTCCTTCCTTTATATGTCCTATTCCTTTTGAATACACTTCTGACTTTGGCTCAAAAACTTCCAGAAAAAAAACCAAGTGGAAACTTAGCCTATGAGGGCTTGTTTTATGCGCTACCAATTTTACTTTTTAAAGACATCAGTAATTTCTCCACAAAATCGATGGCGAAAACCCCCCAAAAAAATTAGTGGTGAAAAAAAACGCCATTTCTTAAATTATAGGGCTTCCATTTCAACGCAGTGCACTTTTAAGTAAAACTGACACCTTATATTCATTCTGTAGGTCCATACGGTTAGAAGGATACCAAATTTATTAAGGTTTTATTTTATTTTACTAATTTAAAAAAAATTATAACTACATGCACCAAAATTAGTATGTTTAAAATTGTCATTTTCTGACCCCTATAATTTTTTTATTTTTCCGCATACTGGGCTATATGAGGGCTCATTTTTTTTGCACCGTGGTCTGTAGTTTTTATCAGTATCATTTTTGTTTTGATGGGACTTTTTGATAGCTTTTTTAGGGTATACAAAATGACCAAAAATACACAAGTTTGACATTTGAAATTTTTTCAGGTATACGCCATTGACCATGCGGTTTAATTAACATTATCATTTTATAGTTCGGACATTTACACACATGGCGATACCACATATGTTTATTTTCGTTTACATATATATATATTTATATATTTTTTTTTTTATGGAAAAGGGGGGGTGATTCAAACTTTTATTAGGGAAGGGGTTAATTCACATTTATTAGCTTTTTTTTTTTTTACTTCACTGCGATCGGTGATGTCTGGCATTAGACATGTTTACTTCACTGCGATCGGCGATGTCCGGCATTAGACATGGGTCCCGACTGTTGATAGCTGCCAGGACCACCCCGCTATGACGCTGGGTCAGCTCGTGAGCCCGCGTCATAGCAGGGGAGCAGGCGCAGGGCGTACAGATATACCGTGCGTCCTTAACAGGTTAAGGCAGTTTTTGACCAACTCCCTCCATGGTATTGTCAAGGATGGGTGCAGATAAGGCCTTAAAATGTAAGTGACTGATGCTGTATACCGCTGAGTGTCGGCACAAGGAATACACACCAGACAGAATGTTGGTATAATATCTTCTCAGCACACTGGCTGAGGAGCTGCCCCAAGGAGTGCTGTTTCACAGAAGTACATTGTTTTTACAATTGACAAAAAAGGGGAGGTTAGTTATCACGTCAAATCATCATGTTACATTTTGATTGGTTATTTGAGCTTTGTCTCGGTATATATTAGCATATTTTAGCATTTATTTCTTTCTTGGCCAAAGTTCATTTATGCGGCTCTTTCACTCTGAAACTGGAAAAACCCAGATCTTTGCCCTTCTATACAATCTGCGTCTTCTTCAAATGTTTTGTCTTCTGACGTCTCATCTTGGGCCTCCTGGCGTCATTCCAAGGTCTTCATCTTAGTTGCAAGCAAATAGCAAGCTGGATATGTGGTGTCCCGGCACCGGATTGCATCCATTGCCTTGTGGTGAGGTCCCCAAAGTCAGGGTGTAGGTGGGGTCCTCATCCTTAGCTAGCCCCTTGTCACCACTTTTAGTAATTCAAATTATTTAAATTTAATGTGTATATATTTATATAGTAAGTGTACTTACCAAGTTAGCGTCGCAGGACCTGTGGGTCACGTGATGCGTACCAAAGACTCTACTCTATGGTTTGTAGTTCAAGGACCTTTGGAGGAAGTCAGGTGCTTACCCATCAGGCTATGTAACGATGAGTGACAGCTGACTTGGACCAATCCAAAACGGCCCTGCCCCTGCCCATATAAGGGAGCGGTGACCATTACTCTTTTTTTTCCTCGTGGGCTGTTGACAGGGAAGGATCTGCGCTGCTGTCATCAGTGAGTTAGGCCCGAGCCTTGCGGCGACGGCTGATCTCTACAAAACTGTGAGTGTTTCACCGGACCTTATCTAACCCCTAAATCCAGACGGATCTTTGCAAATAAATCTAAATTCAGAGACTTATATCGAAAGTCAAGGTCCGCAACAACTGTCAGTCACTGAAGTGTAAGGAGACTGTGTTAATGAGACTGTTACTGTTCATTGGATTTACCGCAAGTCTTTAAGTAAAGTTTATCCAAGTTCAAGTTCAACTACCTTGTGGACCTTCAGTAATTTTATGCATGCACCTATCGTTACTGGGAAGGACGGCGATAGGCCGGAGAATTACCTCAGCATACTAGCCCTCAGCCTGGCGTCACGAACAATAGGGTTAACCTTAACCCCTGATATACTGAAGCAAAACCCTGACTACACTACCCCTACCCCAGAGGCCTACCACAGATATATAGAGTAGGTATATTTTTTCAGATTTTGAAATGGCATATAAATATATAAGTATTAATATATATTGATCCACAGTCAGAATCATTTTAATCAACTTGTCAGTATCATGTAATATAAATCACAAAGAAAAATAACTTCTTAATCTTTATGCAGTTAATGAAGTGTTGATTGCTGCGGAAATTCAGAAAAAAAGTCTTGGGACCTTCATTCTTCAGATCACTGGGGGTCTCAGTCCCCTAGCGATTTTTCATTTAGCCCTTTTAAGACAATGCTTTAAGACAGTGGGAAACACTGCTTTAAAAGTTACTGTCCTTTAACCCCTTATAGACGAGGAATTTTTTGTTTTTGCACTTTCGATTTTTTCTCCTTGTATTACATTTTTCACAAATCCATATAAGGCTTTTTCTTGTGCCACCAATTGTACTTTATAATGACATCTGAGCTTTTGGAAAGAGAATTCGTTTGGAATGGTAGTCAGGGGCCATGTGCGTTTACAAAGCCCCCCGTGGTGCCAGAACAGTGGACCCCCCCACATGTGACCCCATTTTGGAAACTACACCCCTCACAGAATTTAATAAGGGGTGCAGTGAGTATTTACACCCCACTGGCGTTTGACAGATCTTTGGAACAGTGGACTGTGCAAATGAAAAATAAAATTTTTCATTTTCACGGACCACTGTTCCAAAAATCTGTCAGACACATGTGGGGCGTAAATGCTCACTGTACCCCTTATTACATTACACGAGGGGTGTAGTTTCCAAAATGGGGTCACATGTGGGGGGGGGGGGGTCCATTGTTCTGGCACTATGGGGGCTTTGTAAACTCATGTGGCCTTCAATTCCGGACACATTTTCTCTTCAAAACCCCAATGGCGCTCCTTCTCTTCTGAGCATTGTAGTGCGCCTGCCGAGCACTTTACATCCACATATGGGGTATGTTCTTACTCAGAGGAAATGGGGTTACAAATTTTTCCTATTTTCTCTTGTGAAAATGAAAAATTTTGGGTAACACCAGCATTTTAGTGAAAACATTTTTTTTTTTTTCATTTTCACATCCAAATTTAATGAAAATTCGTCAAACACCTGTGGGGTGTTCAGGCTCACTATACCCCTTGATATGTTCCGTATGGGGTGTAGTTTCCAAAATGGGGTCACATGTGGGTATTTATGTTTTTGCTTTTATGTCACAACCACTGTAAAATCAGCCACCCCTGTGCAAATCACCAATTTAGGCCTCAAATGTACATGGTGCGCTCTCACTCCTGAGCCTTGTTGTGCATCCTCAGAGCGTTTTACGCCCACATATGGGGTATTTCCGTACTCAGGAGAAATTGCGTTACTAATTTTGGAGGGCTTTTTTCCTTTTATTGCTTGTGAAAATAAAAAGTATGGGGCAACACCAGCATGTTAGTGTAAACATATTTTTTTTTTTACACTAACAGGCTGGTGTAACCCCCAACTTTTCCTTTTCATAAGGGGTAAAAGAAGAAAAAGCCCCCCAAAATTTGTAGTGCAATTTCTCCCGATTACGGAAATACCCCATATGTGCCCTAAACTGTTTCCTTGAAATACGATAGGGCTCTGAAGTGAGAGAGCGCCATGCGCATTTGAGGACTAAATTAGGAGTATTAGTATTAGGGGTATTCTACGCCAGTGATTCCCAAACAGGGTGCCTCCAGCTGTTGAATAACTCCTAGCATGCCTGGACAGTCAGTGGCTGTCCAGAAATGCTGGGAGTTGTTGTTTTGCAACAGCTGGAGGCTCCGTTTTGGAAACACTGCCGTACAATACGTTTTTAATTTTTATTGGGAGGGGGACAGTGTAAGGGGGTGTATATATGTAGTGTTTTACTCTTTATTATGTGTTAGTGTAGTGTTGTGTTGTGTTTTTAGGGTACATTCGCACTGGCGGGTTACGGTGAGTTTCCCGCTAGAAGTTTGAGCTGTGGCGAAAAATTTGCCGCAGAGCAAACTTGAAGCAGGAAACTGACTCTAAACCTGCCCGTGTGAATGTACCCTGTACGTTCACATGGGGGGACAAACCTCCAGCTGTTTCACAACCACAACTCCCAGCATGCACTGACAGTGCATGCTGGGAGTTCTTCTTTTGCAACAGCTGGTGGCACACTGGTTGGAAAACCTTCAGTTAGGTTCGGTTACCTAACAGTATTTTCCAACCAGTGTGCCTCCAGCTGTTGCAAAACTACAACTCCCAGCATGTACTTACATACTGTGCCTGCTGGGAGTTGTACTTTTGCAACAGCTGAAGGCACACTGGTTGGAAAACCTTCAGTTAGGTTCTGAAGATGTGTGGGAAGATGTGGAAATGCCTCCCTTCTACCGAAGGTTTGTGAGCCAGAGTGCTCTAACTGCCCAGGCAGGTGACGGACCTGAACCTCCCAAAGTCCCTGAAGATCTGTCCACCTGGAAGACACTTCAGGATGAAAGCCGGGTTATTGGGGACCTCCTAGACTATTTCCTCCACAAGAAAGTGCCCACTCGGGTGCGCAAGGCCCACGGGGACTTCGAACTGAAGTGGTTGTGGCAGCAGATGAATCGCCTGTTCCTGCACAAGGGGCTGGTCTACCGAAATTCCCTGGACCCAGTTTCCGGAGACCGCATACACCAGATTGTGGTTCCCAGAAGAGATGCAGCCATGGTCCTGAATGCCTATCATGATCAATCCGGGCACTTCGGGGTCCATAAGACAGAAATCACCTTTAGAAGGAGATTTTACTGGATTGGGATGGGGGGAGACATCGAGAAATGGTATGCTGAGTGCTCCGTGTGTAACGTGATAAAGAACCCCCGAAGGGACGCAAGAGCCCCTTTGCATCCCATCTGTACGGAGAGGCCGAATCAAATTGTTGCCTTGGATCATGTGAAGCTGGCCCCCACTCAATCTGGCTATTGTAATGCTCTAACCATGGTGGATCATTATTCCAAGTGGGTGGTCGTGGTCCCGGTCAAGGATCTTACCACCAAGACTGCTGCTCAACTCTTCTATCGACATTGGATCCAACCTCTGGGGTGTCCCGTATCGGTCCTCACGGATCGGGGAACCGCCTTTGAAGCCCAGTTGTTCCAGCAGCTTTGCCGGTTGCATGATTGCAAGAAGCTCCGGACGACAGCCTACCATCCCCAAGGGAATGGGCTCTGCGAGAGGATCAATCAAGTGTTCATCCAAATGCTTAGAGCTGCCTCTGTTTCAAAGCACGAAGAGTGGCCTCAGCTGTTGCCTGAACGCCTAGAAATTTACAACAACACTGTCCACTGCTCTATGGGGTACACGCCTTTTTTCCTGATGATGGGCCGACAGGCACCTTTCAACAATTCTCCTCAGGTTTCCCAGGGTTGGGTGTCAGAGCATCACCGAAGAATTGAGGAAGCCAAGGACATTGTTGAAAACAAAATGGGTGAAGTTCATGAACGCCAGCAGAAAGATTATAATCGACATGCTTCGGCTCAGCCCTTACAGCTTGGAGATAAAGTGTGGCTCAGAAAATTTCCTAGTACCAATAAAATGGACTCCTTGTGGGAAACGGAGCCATACACCATTGCTGCAGTCCCTTATCCTGAAACGGACGTGTAAGAGATACAAAAAGACAGGTTCGAGCCACAGGTGGTCCACCGGAATAGGATAAAAGTGTGCCTGAAAGAAGATGTGCTTGGCCCAACTCCTCCTACTCCTTCTGCTCCTCCTGCTACTTCTACTCCACCTCCAACAAGGCCAGTGAGAGAATATGTGCCGGGAGAAGGAATTCATCCCACTATGGACGTTCCTTTGTTCCCATCTCAGCAGCCTACCATGTATTGGGGTATACCGTTACCATATCCATCCAATCAGCCGCCACTGGTTGCTCCACCCAAACAGTTGCCGGTAGCCGTTCCGCCTAATCAGTTGCCAGTAGTTGTTGCTCCCTGTCAACCACCATTGGTTGCTACACCCAGCATCAGTCCTGCTCCAGTGACTGCTTCAGGTATTGATGTCACTACTAGTGTTGCTCGCGAATATTCGCAATTCGAATATTATTCGCGAATATCGCATATTCGCGAATTCGCGAATTTCGCGAATATAGCGCTATATATTCGTAATTACGAATTTTCATTTTTTTTTTTCTTTTTTTTTTTTTTTTCTTCACAGTACACATCACAGTGATCACCCCTCTCTGCTTCCAGCTTGTGTGGTGTAAAGAAGGCTCTAATACTACTGTGTGAGACTGGCGTGCGCAAATTCGCATATGCGAAAATTAGCGTATGCTAATTTTCGCATATGCGCATTTTCAAGTATGCGAATTTTTGAGTATGTTAATTTCCACATATGTTAATTTTCGCATACGCGAACTTTCGCATATGCGAAAATAAAACGAGACTATAACGAATATGCGAATATTCGCGAATATATGACGAATATTCGTCCATATATTCGCGAATATTCGCGAATTCGAATATGGCCTATGCCGCTCAACACTAGTCACTACTCCACCTGTCTTCAGAGAACCCCCCAGTCCAACCGAAGACATTGCTTCTGTTTCCAGCCCTCCAGCTGATCCCTCGGGGACTGAAGTTCTTGAAGATTCCCCAAGTGAAGGAATTCCTGATTACTCGGAGGTGGTGTTGCGGCGGTCTCAAAGGACTACACAGGGCAAACTACCCGTAAGGTACCAGGACTCACATTTAGTACCTGCACACATAGTACCTTTGATAACCCACTTCAATGCTCTGCCTATCACTTTCCAGTACTCTAGATTACTGACTTAAATGTACTACCTCAAGTTTCTCTAGTACATACACCAAAATAAATGTGTCACTTAAGAAAACACTTTAGGAATTGTAGCCTATTGAAATTCAATTTCTGCCACTGTTAGGTACACTTCTTCTTCTCCTTCTTTGCGTGTGTGAGATGCTCTGCCTGGCCAGTAGGTGCTCTTGCGAATATAGAATTAAACACGTATTTCTAAGAATAACCTAGTTAGGTTGTTTTGAAAGTGCTCTAGGGGTAAGTAGCATGTAGCCGATAGACCCTAGCAGCCATCCTTACTGTGACCTAGCTTCCGGCTAGCCAGTATAACTTTTGTGTACTAACAGGTAACTTATTGTTGGCGAATAAAAAGTGTGAGATAATAAAGTTGTTTAGTCAGCTTGAAACTAAAGGTATAAAGAGCTGTACTAACATTCAGTTTAGCCTCATAAAAATGTGTAGAGAGCTAATAAAATGTCTTAGGAGCTAGCAACTACATGTCAGATAGCTGCCTAATTGTCTAGTGAGCTTGTATAATAAGTTTAATAAAATGTCTAAGAAGCTAGAAACTAAAAGGATAGATAGCTTCATTAATGTCTAGATAGCACCAATGTCTAGATAGATTTCTATTGTCTAGTCCAGATACTAGTGAGAGTATCAGAGAATGAAAATATGTTCCATGTTTACTTAGAATGTATAGCAAATTTATAGCTCATCCTGTTCTAGTCCTAGTCCCTCTGTCTTAGGGGACAGGCGTCGAGGTCGACTTATGTTAAGTAAGGGGGTTTGTGGTGTCCCGGTACCGCATCCTATCCGGTACCTGAGTATATAGGTCCCCATAGCCAGAGTCCCTAGGACGTCGGGTCCTTATTGTCTAGTCCACCGCTAGTCACCTCTCATCTAGGTATTAGTTATCTAGTAATTATTTAGGATTTATATGTAAAGGATTGTATAAATGTATATAAATAGTTAATTACCTGTCCGGAGCGTAGCAGGACCTGCGGGTCACGTGATCAGGTAAACTCTATGGTTTTTGCTTAAGGACCTCTGGAGGTCCCTGTGACGTATTGCACCCACCATGCTTTGTGACGGTGAGTGACAGCTATTCGGACCAATAGAAACAACCCTGCCCCTGCCCATATAAGGGAGCGGCGGCCATGATTTCTCTCTCTTGCTACCGGGCTGTCAAACGAGCAGGATCTGCGCAGCTGTCTTCCGCAGTGAGTTAGGCCCGAGCGTTGTGGCAACGGCTGATCTATTCAGAATCGTGAGTGTATCAATCCCTAAGCACTCTGCAAGATCACCGGACCTTATCTATCCCCTAAATCCGGACGGATCTTCGCAAATTACCCTAAATTCAGAGACTTGTATTGCTATTCAAGGTCCGCAATAACTGTCAGTCACTGAACTATATAGTGACTGTTTGCATGAGACTGTTATTGTGCATTGGATGTACCACAAGCCTTTCAGTAAAGTTTATCCAAGTTCAAGTACCTTGTGGACCGTCAGTCATTTTGTGTATGCACCTATCGTTACGGGGAAGGGCGGCGATAGGCCGGAGAATTACTTCAGCATACTAGCCCTCAGCCTGGCGTCACAAACTATATGGTTAACCTTAACCCCTCATCTACCTAAACAACACCCCAACTACCATACACCCCCCAAGGGCTACCACATAAGTCTATGGAGTGTGTCTTGATTATGTGGCACAGAACAGGGTGAGGAGCGCACAGCAGCGCAGACTTCTCCCGGTTTGTTCTGATCACGGAGGTCCGAACACTCAGACCCCCGCCGATCAAAACTAGGACATATCCAAAGTTTTCCAAAAGACAGATGAAGTGGATTAGTATGTACTAACATAAATACTTATAATGAAACGTCTATTATTCCTTAACTGTTTATCCTCGCTGAGCGGAATTGCTCCCTCTTTCCCCACCTGTTTGCTCCCTCCCTCCATCGAGCATCGAAGATGGGGTCCCGGATTGGAATGTGGCAGAGATAAGAAATAAGCAAATGAAGATTTAACCTATTAGCTGTTTTTAACCCAATTTATACAACCCATTTTGCAGACGTCGCTATCGTCTGTATAAACCTTGTACAGATCTATTTCACAGGTACTCCTCAAGGCGAGTTGCACAAACAGCATAGCACCAAGCGCTGGCATTTTACCAACATTTACACTCATCCCCATCCACAGGATCATTCAGGATCTTGCTAAGTGGAGCTGCGATACATGTACTGTACCGCCACTCTGTCCATTGTCAATGAGAGTGTCAAAATAGACTACAGAGTGCTCGGCTGTCTTGGACTGCTATTCAGTCCCGCAGGTCAGGTTACCTGCCATATTATACTTACCCCCCTATACCAGTGTTTCCCTACCAGGGTGCCTCCAGCTGTTGCAAAACTACAACTTCTAGCATGCCCCTGGGAGTTGTAGTTTTGCAACAGCTGGAGGCACCCTGACTGGGAAACACTGTCCTATACTGTGGGTAGGGGTACTATAGGTGTCACACATCCACATCTATACCAATGTTTTCCAACCAGTATGAATCCAGTCGTTGCAAAACTACAAATCCCAGCATGCATGGACAAAAAAGGCTGTGAGGGCATGCTGGGAGTTGTAGTTTAGCAACAGCTGGAGGCACCCTGACTGGGAAACACTGTCCTATACTGTGGGTAGGGGTACTATAGGTGTCCCACATCTATACCAATGTTTTCCAACCAGTATGAATCCAGTCGTTGCAAAACTACAAATCCCAGCATGCACGGACAAAAAAAAGTCTGTGAGGGCATGCTGGGAGTTGTAGTTTAGCAACAGCTGGAGGCACACTGTTTGGGAATCACTGTCCTATACTGTCTATAGGCCACAAAGTTGGAGACTGGAATTCTTCTTCAGAAATGCTAGCTTCCCGCCTGCACCAGAGGGTCTGTATGGGGCCTCCATTGTAGGATTAGTTTAAATAACCAGACAAAAAAAAAAAAACATTTATTCAACAGTATTTTTATTAGTTAATATCTAGCGGGGTGCAAAAGATGCAGAGCCCACAGGTTGGGTAGTGTACAAACAGCCGTGACGTCATCAGGCAGCGCCGGGCTCCGGCGGGTTGTCATAGGAACGCGTACTTCCGGGTTCGTCGAAGTAGGCGGGGCCTGGGGGGTCAATGTGACCGATACATGCTGTCGCAATGGCCGGGCTGGTGGATTTTAAGAATGAAGAAGAAGTGAAGGAGTTTCTAGACAACCTGGGCACGGAGTACTCCTATCAGTGCCACCGAGAGAAGGACGCGGAGGGTGAGAGTTGGAGTGGGTCGTCGGTCATATGCCTTGTGCGGGGTGTTAGAACCATAAAAGAGGACTACAACCCTCAGCATACACCATGTAGTGTGAGAATGATGTGTATATATATATATATATATATATATATAAATAACTATGTGCGTTTATAGGTCAGTATTTCCCAACCAAGGTGCAAAACTACAACTCCCAGCATGCCCGGACAGCCTTCGGCTGTCCGGGCATGCTGGGAGTTGTAGTTTTGCATCAACTGGTTTGATACTGGATGGGAAACACTGGTATAGACGTAGATGTGAGACCCCCTTTGAATATCCACAGTGGTTTCCAAATTGTGGACCTCCAGCTGTGGCTGTCCGGGCATGCTGGGAGTTGTTGTTTTGCAGCCTCTGGAGGGCCACAGTTTGGAGACCACTGAGCCACAGGTTACGTCTCTTGGCGCCGGGATCATCCCAGTAACTTGGAGCCCTGGATGGTTTTTAAAAGTAACCTATTATCGGCACTAACCTGTTAAATAGTGCGGGTGATACGCAATCTAATGCTGGTTATTTTATTTTTTTAAATTTCACAGTCCTGAAGAAAAATAGATACCGTATATACTCGAGTATAAGCCGACCCGAGTATAAGCCGAGACCCCTAATTTTAACCCAAAATCCCAGGAAAAGTTATTGACTCGAGTATAAGCCTAGGGTGGGAAATACCTCATCCCCCCCCTGTCATCATCCAGACCCGTCATTAACATCCTCATCATCATCCCCTTGTCATCATCCCACACATCCCCCCTTCATCATCCCCTTATCATCCCACACATCCCCCCCTTCATCATCCCCTTGTCATCATCCCACACATCCCCCCTTCATCATCCCCTTATCATCCCACACCCCCCCCCCCCCTTCATCATCCCCACACCCCCCCTTCATCATCCTCTTCTCATCATTCGCCCTCAGTGGTCTTCAACCTGCGGACCTCCGGAGGTTTCAAAACTACAACTCCCAGCAAGCCCGGGCAGCCATCGGCTGTCCGGGCTTGCTGGGAGTTGTAGTTTTGAAACCTCCGGAGGTCCGCAGGTTGAAGACCACTGCGGCCTTCAACATCATCTAGCCCCCCTCTCACCCCCTTTAGTTCTGAGTACTCACCTCCGCTCGGCGCTGGTCCGGTCCTGCAGGGCTGTCCGGAGAGGAGGTGGTCCGGTGGGGAGGTGGTCCGGGCTGCTATCTTCACCGGGGGCGCCTCTTCTCCGCGCTTCCGGCCCGGAATAGAGCCGTTGCCTTGGCAATGACGCAGAATTACGTTGGCAATGAACGCACCTCTGCGTCGTTGTCACGGCAACGTGACTATTCTGAGGCCGGGCCCGAAGCGCTTAGAAGAGGCCTCCCCGGTGAAGATAGCAGCCCGGAACCAGTATCCCACCGGACCACCTCCTCACCGGACAGTCCTGCAGGACCGGACCAGCGCCGAGCGGAGGTGAGTACTCAGAACTAAAGGGGGTGAGAGGGGGCTGGATGATGTTGAAGGCCGCAGTGGTCTTCAACCTGCGGACTTCCGGAGGTTTCAAAACTACAACTCCCAGCAAGCCCGGACAGCCGATGGCTGCCCGGGCTTGCTGTGAGTTGTAGTTTTGAAACCTCTGGAGGTCCGCAGGTTGAAGACCACTGCGGGTGGGGGAGTTCACTCGAGTATAAGCCGAGGGGGGTGTTTTCAGCACGAAAAATCGTGCTGAAAAACTCGGCCTATACTCGAGTATATACGGTAGGTCCAAGAATGTAATTGCTGGTGCACGGATAGAGGGGGCATTCCCAGCCCCCATTCTGCCCACCCTGCTGGTCCCTGGAATCCGGACCCTTTATAAATATTAATCTGCTCTGCAGCATGGTGCCACTACGGGACCCACGCGATCAGACATCTTATCCCTTATCCTTTAGATGGGGAGTAAGATGGTTTTTGCCGGAGTACCCCTTTAATCGGAAAAAACACCAAAATGACAAAAAAAAAAAGGGTTTAACCGATTTTACTTAATAAAATTATGTACAATGGCCATATTAAAATAGCTTCTAGGAAGTGATGTGACCTAAAAGTAGTAATTTGGGCCTTTTAATTTTTTTTTACATTTACTTTGGCTGCTGTTCAGGATCATTAACATTTTATTTAGTTCAGACAGTTACCCACACAGCAATATCAAATGTAAATTATTTTTTTTTGTATACAATAGGAAAAGGGGGCTAATTTTTATTGGGGGAGGGGCTTATTTACTTTTTAATGGGGTATTCCAGTGAAAATTGATTTTTTTCATATCAACTGGCTCCAGAAAGTTAAACAGATTTGTAAATTGCTTCTATTAAAAAAAATCTTAATCCTACCAGTACTTATCAGCTGCTTAAGTTGAGTTGTTCTTTTCTGTCTGACAACAGTGCTCTCTGCTGACACCTCTGTCTGTCTCGGTAACTGTCCACAGCAGGAGCAAATCCCCATAGCAAACCTCTCCTGCTCTGGAGAATTCCTGAGACAGACAGAGGTGTCAGCAGAGAGCACTGTGGTCAGACAGAAAAGAACAAGTCTATGGGAAATATATGTTACTGCATAACTTCCAAACGGCTGGAGATATTTCGATAATACTTGGTCACATGTTACTTATATATCCACTTAAAATATAGGATAGTTAATTTAACCCTTAACTACCCCCATTTGTGAGGGTCGGGGTTTTTGTTTAAAGTCCCATGAAAATCAATGGGAAATGTATGTTCCCATATAACTTCCGTAGGGCTGGAGTGATTTCAATACCTGGTACACATATTACGGCTCAGGATGGGAGGTCGGGATAGGAGGTCAAAAGCTTCCTCCTTTGTTTATTTTCCTCCCCAACAAGGATTAGGAAGGAAAAACTGGGCAAAAAAAAAATAAAAAAAAAATAAAAATATATATTATCCAAAGGAAGTGATTTAGCAGCACACCAAGAAGGAACTTCAAACAACAATGGTTCTTTGGAGTGCTGCTGAATCTCTTCCTTTGGATATAAAGCAAAAATGGACAGTGGCACACCAAGTGAAAAAAAGGAAAGGTGATTTATTCAAAAAAACGTGTTAGGCAACGTTTCAGCTGGCTTACCCAGCCATTTTCAAGCCTTTTTTCCTTTGGATATAGCTATACAGTCTGCTACTGGGACTGTTTATTATCAGCCTTCACCTGCTTACTGCATTCTGCTTGGATGTGCTGCTGTGTGTGTGTGTGTGTGTGTGTGTGTGTATGTATATATATATATATATATATATATATATATATATATATATTATATAATGTGTGTGTATATTTGTATGTATGATTTAGCATAATTTCCAAATTGCTGGAGATATTCTGATAAAATTTGCTACAACCCCCCCCCCCCCCCCCCACCCACCCCTTATGGTGAAGGTAGGGTTTTTTTTCTCTGTAGTCCCATGCTTTCTGTACATCTCCTTATCATGGTAACTCATGGCCTGTGGAGCTTGCCCGGGTGTTTTAAAGATCCTGCCTAATGTCCGGGTTTGGCAGATGGGATGTGAGGGCTAGAGCGTCATTGTTGCTTTTTCTTTCCTGCAAGGTTTAGGTATGAAGACCGGGCTGTGCTGGGTTCTCTGCTAGTGGTATAATATGGAAGACCCCCCCCCTGCCCCCGGTTAGCAGACCAAAGATCCTGCTTCCTTTTTTGTGTTTTCCAGACACCTGACTACTTCTGTACATCCAGCTGTTGTTTTGTTTCTATGTTGATCTGGACTTTTGGCTGCTGTTTTACTACAGATTTGTTAGGCTATTGTTTGCTCTGTTATATTTACACCTATATGAACCTGTGCTTCTTTTATCTTGCAGGATGTCACCGGTTAGCAGAGTATTTGGAGAACATCAAAAAAGACTTTGAAGCTACAGCAAAGGTCTTGAAGACAAACTGTGAGCAGAGTCATCATAGTGAGAGCTGCTACAAACTGGGGGCTTATCATATTACTGGGAAAGGTAAGTACGCTGTGGACTTGGCATGGTAGATATGGCGGAAGCTTTAGGATGTATTCACATGTACGGTATTCTGTGCATATTTGATGTGCAAGATTTTATGCAGCAGATTTCAATGTAAACTAAATGACTGAACACAGCCTCAAATCCTGAGCATCATATATGCACAGGATACTGTACATGTGAATACACCCTTAAAGGGCTTTTTGATGGCCCATCCACAGTATAATGCGGAGAGCTGAACATTTGATCGATGAAGGGTGCCGGGTATCTGAACCTTCCAGTCATCAATTGATCTGTTGCAGTGTTTCTCAACCAGTGTGCCTCCAGTTGTTGCAACAGCTGGAGGGACACTGGTTTGGAAACACTGATCTAGCTTGTCTATAGGACTTTGTTCAAAGTCCTGAAAGCAACCTTCAAAGGTAATAAGTCCTAAGTTGTTTGATACACTCGTATTTTAAAAACTAAAACCTTTGCCTGATCAGTGTACTCACTTTCCATCCCCACAGAAGCTGTGTACTGTTGTCTTCTCCAGCTCAATGTCTAACCTGCTGCTCGCTCCTCCTCCCTATTGGGGCAAATTTGTCACACTATTCAGTCTGCGCATGAGCCGGATGTGTGAAGTGTTGGCCCCAAAGGGAGGGGGAGCAACACAGAGGAAGTAAAGACAGGTTTTAATTTTTTAAAAACATGAATGGTACACGATAAAACATCTTTTGGCACAGGACTTATTCACCTGTAATTAAATGATTGTCCACCATGAAAGCCTACAGCAGTATAATGGGGCTGTCATGGTGGGCTCCAGAAAACCAAATTATTGGTAAATCATAATTCTGATTTTTATCTCCCCAGAATATGTATTGGTTGTGATCAGGTTAAAGTTTACCTTTCATATCCCACAAAAAAGTTATTGTACTTAAAGGGGTACTCCGCTGCTCAGCGTTTGGAATAAACTGTTCCGAAAGCTGGAGCCGGCGCCGGGAGCCCCTGACGTCATAGCCCCGCCCCCTCATGACGTCACGCCGCACCCCCTCAATGCAAGTCTATGGGAGGGGGCGAGACAGCTGTCACACCCCCTCCCATAGACTTGCATTGAGGGGGCAAGTCTGAGCAGCGGAGTACCCCTTTATTCCTGATCATGTACATATAATTTTTGTGTGTCAAGCACCTATATTTCTCACAAATAAATTTTTTCTGTTGCTCACTTGCTTTGGAGGGGGCGTGTCCTCACTCTGCATGACTCCTCTTCCTCCCTGAGAGCTGTGTCTCTTCATCCAATCACTGCTCGCTGCTCTGTAACCCCCTCCTCTCTGTTTTCATGCTGCAGTCTGATAGGACAGGAGTGAGCATAGATGATTGCTAGTCCCACCCTCACTTCCTGGACTTTGACCAAGCCTGTGCTTCAGCTTGGACAAAGATGATGCTGCAGCCGGACAGGATTATGCAGAGATGTGGAATTCCTATCGCCCGACGCCCGGGACTAGCAGTTTTGGGCGCCGGGCAGGTGAATTTGTCCGGCCCTTAGCCCGGCTTCGGGCAAGCAGGGCCGGACCTGACAAGTGCGGCGGCGATCTGCAGTCTGTATGGAGCGGGCTCCCGACTCCTGCCCGCTCCATACTCTGCAGCCTGTGTCCTCCGAAGCAGAGCAGGGGAGATGAGAAGCTGTGTACAGTACTGTATTTGTCTTCTCTCCCCTGCTCTGCAGACGTGCGGGGGGAGATGAGGGGGCGTGGCTTGCGTCCTCTGCCTTCGCTCCCCGCACGTCTGCACGGGGAGACTGTATGCGGCGCTCACAGGGGAGTATAGAGCGGGCTCGGGATTCCTGCCCGCTCCATACTCTGCAGCCCCCGGCTGTTCTCAGTAGCCGGGGGCCGCCGCTAATAGCCAGCATGCGGCGATCGCTGGCTGGCTATTAACCCATTAGATCGCCGCTGTCAAAGCTGACAGCGGCGTCTAAAGGGACATGTGAATGCTCCCTGGTGGGCTAGTGGGGTGGATCGCCCCCCCCCCCCCCCCCCCCCCGCAGCGCGATCGCAGGGGGGCGATCCACTATGGAGGTAGCCGGAGGACTTACCTCTGCTTCCTCCTGTCCCGGCTCTGTCATTGATAGATCCTGGCTGGACCAGGCTCTATCAATGGATCACAGAGCGCACAGATTAATAGAGTTCAATAGAACTCTATTCATCTGTCTGAGGAATCTAATGATTCCTCCTTTAAGTGTAAAAAAATAAAAAATTATAAATAAAGGTTTTAATAAAAGTTTGAAAGACACACATTAACCCAGTGGTCTTCAAACTGTGCCCCTCCAGATGTTACAAAACTGCAATTCCCAGCATGCCAGGACAGCCGTTGGCTGTCCGGGCATGCTGGGAGTTGTAGTTTTGCAACATCTGGAGGGCCACAGTTTGAAGACCGCTGCATTAACCCCTTCCATGTTAAAAGTTCAAATCACCCCCTTTTTCCTATATAAAAACATGTAAACATAATAAAAATAAACATATTTGGTATCGCTTCGTGCGTAATTGTACAACCTATTAAAATATAACATTATGTATCCCGTACGGTAAATGTAAAAAAAATACCAAACCACAGATTTGCAATTTTTATAATATCCCAGAAAAAAAAGTTAAAAAGCGATTTAAAAAGTCAGATCAATACCAAAATGGTACCGATACAAAAAACAGATTATGGCGCAAAAAATGAGCCCTCATACAGCCTGGTATGCGGAAAAAAAATATAAAGCTACAGGGGTTAAAAAATGGCAATTAAAAAAATTAGAAAAAGTCCAGAATTAGTAAAACATGACGTAAATTATACAAATCTGGTATTGCTGTAATCAGGCGCCTAAAGTATAAAACTAACATGTTACCTCAACCCCAAGCTAAATGGCGCAGAAAAGAAAAACCACCAAATCTGCAAAATTATCTTTTACTATTTCAATTTCACTTCCCTTAATATATATATATAATTTTTTTTTTTTTTTTGGTTCAGAGAATATGTTATTGAAAAATTAAAAGGTATCATTATAGTAGGTATTTATGGCTATTATAGGGCGAGGAGGAAAAAATTAGAGCGTAAAAGCGAAAATTGGCCGGACAAGTGGATCGTCATGAGGGACAAGGAGATTTTGCTCCATTTTAGTCCTGTGGACAAGTAGTTTTTTTTATAAAATTTCCACACCCCTGATTATGTTCTGGATGGTATGGAGTGTTTTATTTTATTTTTTTAAGCCATGATTTCTTTAAAAAGGAAATACAATTTTCTTATGAAGTGTATTAGGAAGGATAATCTTTTCCAAAATGTACAATATTAAAGTTTTCGAATCTGACAATTTAAAAAGGAAAGTTTACCCAGGAATAAAAAAACAAAGCTAAAAATAAAATAAATACCACCACACCGGTCCTCTTGTGCTGTTCAGAAGAAATAAGCTTTTTTCATTTTTTTATCTTTTAATCCTGGATACCCCCTTTTAACTTGCAGACCGTTACATTATTCGTCTGTTTGGAAGCCCCATAGACTGTTTCCATTTACTGATAGAAAGCAGAAAACCTACAAAATGGTAAGGAATTTAAATAGAAGGTATATTATGAAGTTCAATAGTCTCTATTTAAAGTGTCCCTGTTTTTTAGAAAAACTTTTGACATTTTTTGAGTCAGGGTCTCATTGCTAAGACCTCCACGATCATTAGAACAAGCAGGAAGAAGCTCCTGGGCTGCAAGAGTAAAGATGGCAGAAACTATTATAACTTGGCATGTTTTTTGGCTTTTGCAGGAGGTGTTCCAGTCGACCTAAAAGCTGCCTATGACTGCTTCCTGAAATCCTGTCTTAAGGGAGGGAAGAAATCTATTGATTCCTGCCATAACGTTGCGCTTATGGCACAAGATGGTCGCATAAATGATGGGAAACCTGATTTCAATGTAGCCAGGGAATATTATTCCAAGGCTTGTGATGGCAAATTTGCACCAAGTTGCTTTAACCTTAGTACGATGTACTTGGAGGGATCACCTGAATTTCCCAAGGAGATGACCCAGGCTCTGCACTTCTCTGAGAAAGCTTGTGAGCTGGGACATATATGGGCCTGTGCTAATGCCAGCCGAATGTACAAACTTGGAGATGGGATCAAAAAAGATGATGCTAAGGCGGAAACTTTAAAAAATCGTGCTAAGGACCTTTATCAAAAGCAGAAGGCGGCCCCACAAATCACTTTTGGGATGTAAAGCATGGCGGTATAGAAGAATGTTTTTTTATCTACTGCGCCAGATATTAGGTTTTTCTACCAAAATGGACAATATGAATTAAATGATAATTTAACGGCACACACGTCTGGGTTTCTTTCTCATTTGTAATATATATATATGGATTGGGATCTAAGCAGATGAGCGAACTACAGTATGAATCTGTGACATAAAAGGATTTTCAGTCAATCTGTTCTGTCTTGTCTGGTACATCACATACGGGCGTTGGTGTATGAAACACTTCACACTGAGTTCTCGCCACTATTGCTTGCCAATCATAACCCCGACAATGTGATCATGATGTGCCGACCAGTGACTATAGCAGCAAAGGGGTTTTACAAGGCCTCCGTACCTCACACAGGCTGCACTAGTAGAGCGTCGATTCATTAGTGTAAGCAATGTTTTGATTGCTTATAAAAGTCCCCAAAGGGTTTTGTGTTAAGAAAAAATAACAAAAAAGGAAAAATAAATAAATATACATCTGAGCAGTGTAGAAGTGGGGGGATGGGCACTGCAACACTAATGATAGCAGCCTAATTGAGCACACTAGGAAGAGTCCCGGTGAAGTGTAAAATGGGGTGCCATACACTGGTAGAACACAGCGATTCCACAAAAATATCCAAAGTAAGAGAAAAGAGTGTCTGCACTCACCATATAGAATTCCGGACTTTATTGTAGATTGTCCATACAAAAGACAGCAAAATAAATAAATATACACTAATAAAATGTAATATTCCCATTTTTCAAACATTTTTTATCAAATGCATTTTTAATAAACATTTTTGGTATAGTCACTTACTATTCAATGTCCTTACCATTCAAATATAATGTCTATGATCCTGCATGGTAAATGGCAAAATTGGTCAAAAAAAAAAGCAAGAATTAAAAAAATTGCTGCATTTTCAAGAACCTAGAAAAAGAAGTGCCTTGTGTGAAAATAGATGCCAGAAATGTGTTTTAGCGTACAGTTCCGCACAGTGAAGGGCATTTATCAAAACTGAACTTTCTTTTATTTCAGTTTAGATAAAAAGAAAAGAAAATTGTCGAGCAAAGTGACATTCGTGTTCCAAATTTATCATATGGCGCACAGATGTTAACAAATGCCCACTGAAATGCTCTGTTTAAATGTCGCAGAGCAGTGGCGGGCCGTGCGACAATTGTTGTAAAAGTCGCACAGACCTTAATACAATTGTCGTATGGAGACATTTAGCGCAGGGTTGAATTGCCCTGTGATTTCTTCTGGATCTGGTCCGTGTAACTTTTTGCCAAAAAGTCTCACATGATAAATTAGTGACCACTGCACAACGTGATCTAAATCAGATCACTTCATGGTCATGAAAATTAAACCGTGTAAATGAAATGCCGCAGGAAAAGTCGCATGGAACCAGCCTGCGGCTTTTTTCTGTGACAAATTTAGACGAAAAAAGTAATCAAAATTTTTGAGAAATTCCCCTCAGTATGTGGATGTTGGGGGAATCGGTCTGTTTGAATTGGAGAATCTAACAGACTGCACAGCGATATGGGACCTGTACCTGCAGAAACTAGATAAGTAAATGGGCTACACTCAGCTGAAGTCAGATGGTTGGAACCTAGAGGGGCTATTCCTATCTTAGACATCTGGATGTCCCACCTCTAGAACAAGGGTCGCCGACCCAGTTTTCTCCTGTTCCAGCAGCTACTTTCTAGAGGTTTGACTCAAATCTATGTCTAGAACATTTCTTCAGCCCATCCCAAGCCCTGTATTCAGAACTTGCATACAAAGGAATGGTGCGGCCCAAACACAGCAGCTGCCTCTGGCCTTCTCTTGCAGGTCCCACATCTCATTTGCAGCTGTCCACAACTGGGGTATCCCAACCACCATTCCACTTTTGATGCTTGAATGGCTTTATATCTGTATGACCTCTGAAAGCAGCCACTTATATGGGGGAGCCTGGATTGGGAACTCATGATCTAGCCCCTTAAGGACCAGGCCATTTTACACCTTAGGACCAGAGCGTTTTTTGAACATCTGACCACTGTCACTTTAAACATTAATAACTCTGGAATGCATTTAGTTATCATTCTGATTCCGAGATTTTTTTTTTGTGACATATTCTACATGGTGGTAAATTTTTGTGGTAACTTGCATCCTTTCTTGGTGAAAAATCCCAAAATTTGATGAAAAAATTGAAAATTTTTCATTTTTCTAACTTGGAAGCTCTCTGCTTGTAAGGAAAATGAATATTCAAAATAAATAATTTTTTGATTCACATATACGATATGTCTACTTTATGTTTGCATCATAAAATTGACAAGTTTTTACTTTTGGAAGACACCAGAGGGCTTCAAAGTTCAGCAGCAATTTTCCACTTTTTCACAACATTTTCAAACTCACTATTTTTCAGGGACCAGTTCAGGTTTGAAGTATATTTGAAGGGTCTTCATATTAGAAATACCCCATTATGAAAACTGCACCCCCCAAAGTATTCAAAATGACATTCAGTCAGCGTTTTAACCCTTTAGGTGTTTCACAGGAATAGCAGCAAATTGAAGGAGAAAATTCACAATCTTAATTGTTTATACTTGCATGTTCTTGTAGATCCAATTTTTGAATTGGGGTAAAAGGAGAAAATTTATACTTGTATTTGTAGCCCAATTTCTCTCGAGTAAGCACATATTTCATATGTCTATGTAAATTGTTCGGCGGGCGCAGTAGAGGGCTCAGAAGGGAAGGAGCAACAAGGGGATTTTGGAAAGTATGTTTTTCTGAAATGGTTTTTGGTTGGCATGTTGCATTTACGAAGCCCCTATGGTGCCAGAACAGCAAAAAAAAAAAAACACATGGCATACCATTTTGTAAACTAGACCCCTTGAGGAACGTAACAAGGAGTTAAGTGAGCCTTAATACCCCACAGGTGTTTCACGACTTTTGCATATGTAAAAAAAAATTTTTTTCCACAAAAATGTGTGTTTCCCCCCAAATTTCACATTTTTGCAAGGGTTAATAGCAGAAAATACCCCCCAAAATTTGTAACCCCATCTCTTCCGAGTATGGAAGTACCCCATAAGTGGACGTCAAATGCACTACGGGAGCGCTACAATGCTCATAAGAGAAGGAGTCACATTTGCAAATTTTGCTGAAATGGGGGGGACATGTCGCATTTAGGAAGCCCCTATGGTGCCAGGACAGCAAAAAAAAAATAAACACATGGCATACCATTTTGGAAACTAGACCCCTTGAGGAACTTAACAAGGGGTAAAGTAAGCCTTAATACCCCACAGGGGTTTCACGACTTTTGCATATGTAAAAAAAAAAAAATAAAGAATTTTTTTTTCACAAAAATGTGGGTTTTCCCCAAAATTTTCCATTTTTACAAGGGTTAATAGCAGAAAAGACACCCCACAATTTGTAAATACATTTCTTTGGAGTAAGGACATACCTGATTATTGGATGATTTTGGCTCCGCTGGTGCACACCACGTCGTGGTATAGACATGAGGTCAGTCAGGGGCCTTGAGCTTTTTATAGCAGAGGATGTGGGACCCCCCTCAAGGAGCATTAATGGGGGGAGCACTGAGCCCTAAAATAGGGGAACACTATGGGGGACAACGGGCCGTAACTGGGGTATACAGGTGGGGTACAGAGGCCCGTAATATGAGGTACAGTGGGCCAGAAAATTATAAATTATAATAAAAAAAGATATATTCCCAGAATGATGACCCGGAGCATAGCCAAAACAAAAAAAAATATGCTCGCCCCCAAACCCTATGCTCTGAGTCATCATTCTGGGAACGTGATGTGTGTGGCTGTCCCTAATCTGTTGCCTCAAATGCGCACCCGCTCAGGTGGAGAGAGAGCGCTGCACATTTGAGGCAACATAGTCCCCGATGATAGTGACTCAGTGACCTATGACCCATTTTTTTAAAAACACCCCCAGAGGTCTTATCAGGTATTTTTTTTCTTTTTTTTTGGGGGCAATTTATTGGTTTTAGGAGGTTAACAATTTGGAATGTACTCTGGACTTGGTACATTGGTCAAATTATGTAAAATTTTACTGAAAAGGGAAAATTTAGGGCTCCATGGAAGTGTGATACTTCCTGAAGCAGCCTATGCAGAGGCCCGGATTATCTGGGGAAGTGTCGCACTGATAAGTGGTGTCCTTCCATATCCCCCTCCTGCTACATACTCTGCATCTTTTCTGGGTTCGTCCCTTCTTTCCACTGTGGGGGATCACACCTGGAAAGTGTTGGCCTGGGACGATCCTGGCGCCTATAACTCCAGACCCTTGGGAAGTCCGGCCTGATCTTTCCCGGTCGCCAAAGATCAGGAACCTTAGGACTTCTTCTTGGTACTGGAGGAATGTCCCTGTGTTGCCAGCGTACTGGGATAGTACAAAAGCGTTGTACATGGCAACCTGTACCAAGTAGACCGCAACTTTTTTGTACCATGCCGTGTTTTCCGCATGGCGTTATATGGCTTAAGGACTTGATCTGAGAGATCAACTCCCCCCATATACCGATTGTAGTCCAGAATACAATCGGGCTTGAGGACCGGTCCCACAGTACCTCGCACAGGGACAGGGGTGCTGCCTTTCCCATGAATAGTGGTGAGCTTAAGGACATCCCTCTTATACTTCACCAACAACAGGTTATCATGGGTCAGGGCGCGGGACTCACCCTTCGGGATAGGCGTCTGGACCAAATTTAGAGGGAGGCCTCTCTGGTTCTTCCGCACGGTTCCACAAGCGGACGTGGATCTGGCGGAAAGGGATTTGAACAGAGGGATGCTGGTATAAAAGTTATCCACGTCTATGTGGAAACCCTTATCCCGCAATGGGTGCACAAGGTCCAAAACGAGTTTACCGCTAAAACCCAGAGTGGGGGACATTCTGGGGGTTCAATACGGCAATCTTGTCCCTCATATACTCTAAACTTGCAAGTGTACCCGGAGGTACTCTCGCAGAGTTTGTAGAGTTTCACGCCATACCGCGCCTGCTTCGAGGGAATATACTGGCGGAAGATGAGTCTCCCCTTAAAACTGATGAGAGACTCCTCTACTGAGAGGTCCCTGAGCGGTACGTAGGCCTCCAAAAATTTGACCCCAAAGTGATCGATGACCGGCCTCACTTTGTAAAGCCGGTCATGGGCGGGATCACCTCGGGGCGGACATGCCGCATTATCTGCATAATGCAGGCATTTCCGAATGGCCTCGAACTGCCTCCGTGTCATCGCCATACTGTAAAGCGGGGTCTGATAGAGGACGTCCCCGCTCCAGTAATGACGAACACTTGGTTTTTCGACCAGGCCCATATGCAGCGAGAGGCCCCAAAATGTCCTCATTTCCGCTGCATCAATGGCGTACCATTCATTGGGCCTGGCCAAAAACGAATAGGGGTGGTGGGCAATGAACTGCTGGGCATACAAGTTCGTTTGCTCCACCATGTGATTGACCAGGCTGTCACTGAAAAAAAATTTAAGTCCAGATCAGTGAAGCCAGCATGGTCAATCCGGATTCCTGAGTCGCCAACAAACTCAGGAATCCGTGGCTGATAACCTTCTGGGGGGCTCCAGACAGGGTCATCGGAAGGGGGCTCCGGTGCACTTGTCTGGGGGGCCGGACTCCTATTACGAGCGGCATTGCCACTCGTACTAGTGTCGGCCACTGGGTCACACTCATGGGGGGTGCGTGGCCTCGCCTGGCGGCATCTCCACCGCCGTACAGGGGACTCATCATCACTACTAGATGATGAGGAGGACAAGGAAGAACACAAAAATGTAGGATCTTCCTCGTCCTCACTGGCAGATTCGGAGTCGGAGGCTAAAAAAAGCGTAAGCCTCCACTGCCGAAAATGCCCGGCGGGCCATCGCCTTTTTTCTACGGTGGTGGGGGGGGGGGGGGAGGGGAAGTATGTAGTATGTAGTGTGTGGTGCTTGGTGCTTGTAAAAAGTGTACAACAGTAATGGAAGGAAAAAAAAAAAAGCTGCGGCCCCCCCCAAAAAAGGGGTGGCGCACGCAGCTCCCTGAACCCCTAATAGGACCAGGGGTAAGGGATCAGACCCTAATAGGACCCTGGGGGACCTATTAGGGGGTCGGGGGGACTTTTTTTAAACTTTTATTTATTTTTTCTTTTTTTAACCTTTTTAACTTTATTAACTCCTACCTGTCCCTGCAATCCGCTGTCCCTTTTCTAAGGCTGATGAGGGGGCACCGGAGCTCCGAGGGGGGATCCACGGTCTTCTCCTCACTGCTGCACCCGCTGACTGAACACAGAGAGCTGGTGCAGCAGCGGGAAGGGACCGTTAACCCCTCCTCTGCCGCGCTACTATTGGTCAGACGATCGCCGGCCAATAGTAGCGTTGCTGGGGAGGTGACAGTATTGTCACCTCTCCCCAGCAACGGCAGGTGATTGGCAGTGTATCGTACACCTCCGATCAACATCAAGTTCCGGGTCATCGGGTCACCACTGACCCGAATGACCGGAATCACCGCAGATCGCCCGCACGATTTCGTGTACGATCTGCGGCGATCGCCGACATGTGGGGGTACCGGGACCCCCCTCGGCGTTTGCCTCGGACGCCTGCTGAACTATTTCAGAAGGCGTCCGGTTTCGCAACTCGCGCGGCGGGATGCGAAATTCGCCAGGACATATGAGTACGTGCCTGGTCCTTAAGGGGCTAGTGGTAGACCCAGGTCCCACATCTGGGATCCTATGATATGCCAAAATGTCTAACATGGTAATACCTCTTTTAAATGAACTGTCTTCAAAGGGCTACTCCACTGGAAAACATCAACTGGTGCCAGAAAGTTAAACATATTTGTAAATTACTTCTATTAAAAATCTTAATCCTTCCAGTACTTCTCAGCTGCTGTATGCTCCACAGGAAGTTCTTTTATTTTTGAATTTATTTTCTGTCTGACCACAGTGCTCTCTGCTGACACCTCTGTCCATTTTAGGAATTGTCCAGAGCAGGAGCAAATCCCCATAGCAAACTTCACCTGCTCTGGACAGTTCCTAAAATGGACAGAGGTGTCAGCAGAGAGCACTGTGGTCAGACAGAAAAGAAATTCAAAAATAAAAAAAGAACTTCCTGTGGACCATATAACAGCTGTTAAGTACTGGAAGGATTAAGATTTTTTTTTAAATAGAAGTCATTTACAAATCTGTTTAACTTTCTGACACCAGTTGATTTAAAAAAAATAAAAATAAAATGTTTTTCAGGGAAGTACCCCTTTAATAACTATACGCTGTTCTTACTAGTGTAGGGCCTGTTGGAATTGAGCATCACTCCACGATAGAAAAAGCTAATTCCTGGGTCCAGCACTAAGCAAAGCCATCTCAATTTCCTGAAATGTTCACCCTAAAAGGGATTGTCCACACAATAAAATAAGCGGATGACAGAATTCCAGATCGCTGGAACCTGCACTGGTCAGATGTGTCCTGTAAGGGAAATCAGCAACCATTGTTTAGTTGGCTGCCACATTCTGGACCAGTGTTTCCCAACCATGGTGCCTCCAGCTGTTGCAAAACTACAACTCCCAGCTGTGTCCGGTCATGCTGGGAGTTGTAGTTTTGCAACAGCTGGGGGCACCCCGGTTGGGAAACACTGTTCTGTATGCACGTGGCCGAGAGCCCATGTGCTTTCACCTTTACCAAAAAAATTTAAAAAATGGTTGTTTTCATAAGACAACCCCTTTACCATTTACTGCTAGAAATGGTTTAGTGAGAATAGTAAAGTATTATTTTGAACAATTTATTATGTAATTGTTGAATATGCCTAAACTTTATATATATATATATATATATATATATATATAATTTTTTTTTTTTTTTTTTTTTTTTTCCATTCCTTGGCCAGACCACAAGGGGGCACACAAATACAATATAATATGAAATGTCTTATATATATATATATATATATATATATATATATATATATATATATATACATATATATATATAAAAGCAACAAAAAACAAGAACAGTGTTTGGAAATACTTATGTTTTCAATTTGAGAATTTGCAAATAACGTTAAAGAATTTTAACTTTGGTTTTTGCCCTAATTGTAGACATGTAATAAGTAAAAGAACCTGAGGATTGTGAGAATGAGTCCGTAAATACTATACTATATACCGTATTTTTCGCCCTATAGGACGCACCTGCGTTTAAGACGCACCCAATTTATAGGTGCAAAATCTAACAAAATAAAGATTTTGAACCCAATAGTGGTCTTCAACCTGCGGACCTCCAGATGTGGCAAAACTACAACTCCCAGCATGCCCGGACAGCTGTTGGCTGTCTGGCCATGCTGGGAGTTGTAGTTTTGCAAGATCTGGAGGTCCGCAGATTGAAGACCACTGCATAGGAGGTAATACTCACGTGTCCCCGCCGCTCCGGACCCGTCACCGCTGCCCTGGATGTCGCTCCATCGCTGTCGCCGTGTCCCCATCGCTCCGGAACGTCTCTGCTGCCGGCCGGGTATCCTCGCTTTCCGTCGCCGCCATCACGTCATTACGCACGCCGACGCACGTACGCGACGACGTGATGACGAGGAAGGAGAGCGCCGGCCATACAGGGGATCCCTGAACGGAGAAGACACCGAGGAGTCAGGTAAGGTCCTGTAAGCACTAACCCGGCTATTCAGTCGGGCTGTTCGGTACCGCCGCGGTGAAATCGCGGCGGTCCCGAACAGCCCGACTGAACAGCCTGGTTAGTGTCACTTTCCCTTCAGATGCGGGGGTCAGCTTTGATCGCCGCGTCTGAAGGGTTAATACAGGGCATCACCGCGATCGGTGATGTCCTGTATTAGCCGCGGGTCCCGGCCGTTGATGGCCGAAGGGACCTCCGCGATAGGGGTGTATTCGCCGTATAAGACGCACCAACTTTTTCCCCCCAGTTTTGGGGAAGAAAAAGTGCGTCTTATATGGCGAAAAATACGGTAATGCATTTGGAAAGTTGTTTTCCCCCATTATTCTGCATCATCATTTTTTACCCCCATGATGACAAAGTGTAAACATAATTTTGCAAATATTTGCTACCGTAATGTATTGAAAAGTAAAATGTTGCAGTGACAAGTATTCATACCCTTTACTCAGGACTAAGCAGTGATTTTCATTTCTGGAAAAAGAAACTGTGAAAAATGGATGATTTAACAGATAATAATGGATGTTGAAGGTCTGTAATTTCATATTTAATTTTAATAAATATCTTTTAATATAATGGACCATTGACTTCCATTAAAGGAAAACTGTCAGCCTGTTCACCCACACTAAACCCAATACACTGGCTTATAGTGTGGGTGAACAGGATTCCGTAGAGGGGTCATTTGCCTAAATTGGTCCAGTAGGTCCTGAGATATCATCCTCGGAAGTTCCCATGCAGTATTGAGGGAACTGCACAGTGGAAGCGGGGCCCCCCTCCCCCGCCCGGCTAGCCGCTTCTATCTTCCTCTGTCACCTACTAGTCCTGCCCCCGCTATTTGAATATTCATAGTCTACAACTCCACGTCCTAGCGACGTGGAGTCACCAGTCACGTGAGCGCAGCGGTCTCTCGGCAGAGCGCGTGTGCTGGAAGTGTTAATCATGTGAGAGCAGGGGAAA
This sequence comes from Hyla sarda, assembly GCF_029499605.1. NCBI lineage: Eukaryota > Metazoa > Chordata > Amphibia > Anura > Hylidae > Hyla > Hyla sarda. The sequence continues at coordinate 201,696,834 of NC_079195.1, forward strand.
ACATTCCGGCGCATGCACTCTGCCGAGAGACCGCTGCACTTACGTGACTGGTGACTCCATGTAACTAGGATGGGGTGTTGAAGACTATGAATATGCAAATAGCAGGGGCGGGATTAGGAGGTGACAGAGGGTGATAGAATAGGTTAGCCGGGAGGGGAGGCCCCGCTTCCACTGCGCAGTTCCCTCAATACAGCATGGGAACTTCCGAGGATGATATCTCAGGACCTACTTGAACCAATTTTGATTCCCTCTACGGAATGCTGTTCACCCACACGATAAGCCAGTGTATTGGGTTTAGCCAGTGTATTGGGTTTAGCGTGAGTGAACAGGCTGACAGTCCTGCTTTTATCAGATTCATTAAAATGGATTTGCCGAACGCTGATGTGAACATAGCCTTGGTAGCAGCCCCTTTGGTAGTGATTCCAGCCTCCAGTCTTGGGGATGAGGCCACAAGGTTTACTCACCTGGATTTGGGGATTTGAGGATCTGCCAAACTCTGTCAGATTGGATCGGACCCATCTGCGGAAGCTATTGTCAGGGCTCTCCAGAGATGCTTTGGGGGGGAGTCTTGTCTTGTTAAAATGGGAACCCTTGGCCCAGTCTGAGGTCTAGGGTGCTCTGGATCAGGTTATCATTAAGAATATCTCTGTACTTTGCTCCATTCAGCTTTCCCCCAACCCAGACCAGTCTCCTTGTCACCACAGGATGATGCTGTCCCCCATGTTTTACTGTAAAGATGGTATTGGGCAGGTGAGGAGCAGTGCTGGTTTCCTCCAAACACAATGCTTAGAATTTAGGCTAGAAAGTTCAATCTTGGTTTAATCAGACCAATGAGTCTTGTTTCTTTCGTTATGAGAGTCCTTTTTAGGTATTTTTATTTTATTTATTTATTGATTTATTTTTTGCGCCAACTCAATGTGGCTTTCATGTGTCTTCTCTGAGACTTCTCTCTGGCCACTGCCATAAAGCCAAGATTGGTTGGAGGCTGCACTAATATTGACCTTCTGGAAGTTTCTCCCATCTGCACACCGTGCCTTTTTGGAGGTCAACCGGAGTGACCATTTGGTTCTTGCTTGCCACTTTTACCGAGGACCTTCTCCTTCTATTACTTAGTTTGGTTAGGCAAACTATTCAATTAAATTCTATTCTTGAATACTTTCAGTGCAGCAGATTTTTTTTCACCCTCTTCTCCAGATCATTGCCTCCACCTAATCCTGTCTCTGAGCTCCACAGGCAGTTCTTTCCCCATTATGTCTTTGGTTTTTGCTCTTATATACATTGTTAGCTCTGAGACCTTATACAGACAGGGCTGTGTCTTCCTAAATCCTGTCCAGTCCCCTGAATTACCACAGGTGACTCCAATCAAGGTGGAGAATCATCTCAGAGATGATCAAGAGAAATGGGAGGAGCCAGAGCTGATTATCAAGTGTCATAGCAAAGGGTCTGAATACATGTGTTTTAATTAAAAATGTTTCCTTTTTAAAAAATAAAACTGAATAAAACTTTTTCTTAATCCCTTAATGATCAGGCAGTTTCTTTTTCCTCCTCACCTTCTTAGAGCCGTAACTTTTGTCGTATGAGGACTTTTGTTTTTTGTGGGACCAATTCTACTTAATAATGACTCCCTTGATTTTGCCATAGAATGTGCATAACCCCCCCCCAAAAAAAAAATAATAATTGTGGGGTTAGAAGAAAAAAGCAATTATACACATTTTTGGGAGCTTTGTTTATACTCCATTCACTGTGGTAAAACTTGTATGTTTATTTTATTCTACTGGTCAGTAGAATTACAGCCATACACAACATATATAGCTTTTGTTATGTTTTACTACTTACTAAACCTTAAAGGGGTACTCTGGTGAAAAACTTTTTTATTTTTTCAAATCAACTGGTGCTAGAAAGTTAAACAGATTTGTAAATTACTTCTATTAAAAAAATCTTAATCCTTTTAATACTCATATGGCATAAAAAGTGCCCATTGGCTGAGGGCACCGCAGACCAAATGCAGGGAGTTTAATCTTTAAAGGGGTATTCCGGTGGAAAGCTTTTCTTTTTTTTAAAAGAACTGGTGCCAGAAAGTTAGATTTGTAAATTACTTCTATTAAAAAATCTTTACCCTTCCAGTACTTATTAGCAGCTGTTTGCTACAGAGGAAAACCTTTTTTTTTTTTGTGGTGTCCACAGTGCTCTCTGTTGACCCCTGATGCCCGTATCAGGAACTGTCCAGAGCAGAAGAAAATCCCCATAGCAAACCTATGCTATTCTGGATAGTTCCTGACACGGACAGAAGTGTCAGCAGAGAGCACTGCGGACAACACAAAAAAAATTTAAGTAAAGAATTTCCTCTGTAGCATACAGCTGCTAAAAAGTACTAAAAGGATTAAGATTTTTTAATGGAATTAATTTACAAATCTGTTTAACTTTCTGGCCCCAGTTCACTTAAAAATATTTTTTACAACTGGAGTACCCCTTTAAAGCAAGTACCACGCTAGCTGATATGCACAGGGCCTCCACCTGCGTCAACACTTTTTTTTTTTTCTTCTAATTTTTAAGTTTACCATGCTGCAGCCATGCTCTTGGCCTGAAGATGTGCGTTCCTGCACGGGGCATGTTTGCTCCCCAACAGCCATTGTAGCTGTTAAAGGAAAACGGCCATCCGTTCACCCCGGGTTATAGTGCAGGTGAACAGGAGACCATTGCGGGGTCTCTGACTTATATACCTACCTGCAGTCTGGCGCCTGGTCCCTCTGAAGATCGGCTTCTATCTGCTCTGAATTGCACGCTGGAGGCCTGCCTGCCGCTGGTCACGTGAGCACTTGTGCCTACTGAGTGCTCACGTGATCAGCGCCCATAATTATTCCAATCCAGCAAGCGGGCCCGCCTCCAGTGCGCAATTCAGTGCAGAAAGAAGCAGACCTTCGGAGGGACTGGAGCCGGACTGCAGGTAGGTATTTAGGTCAGAGGCCCCACATTTGTCTCCTGTTCCACCCGCACTATAACCCGGTGTATCGGGTTTAGTCTGGGTGAACGGGTGCCGTTTTTAAAGCAACAGTGTCCCTGCCTCATCTATCTCCAGACGTGTCTCTGCTTGCGACTGCTAGCCCTCGGGCCCAACTACTTCCCTGATAAGCGGCCGTGGCACTGATCTCCAGGAGGATGAGTGGACTGGGAGCTGAGGAGACTGAGGATGGAGGTGGGTGTATGTCTGATAGATGTGTGTATGTATAATGGATGTATAGTAGATGTGTGTATGTATGATAGATGTGTGTATGAATATCAGATGTATGTATGATATGTGTCTATGATATATGTGTGTATGTATGATATATGTATCATACACACATCTATCATACATACACACATCTGTCATACATACATCTATTATACATACATGCATACATCTATTATACATACATCACATGTACACATCCATCATACATACACCAGTCATATACACATCTATGTTACATACATATACTATACATCAATGCAGAGAGGGGGGGGCAGTGGGTGATTGGCTACGGGTCAGCCTAGGGCAGCACTTAAATACACCACTGATGGGTTTGGGAATATTGGTTAAGATTGGAGGGCCACAGTTTGGAGCCCATTGGATTAGATCGATTATTGCACTTACCTTTTCATCTGGTATCTGTGTGGGCCAAGGGGTGGAACCAATGGGAGCGGAAAAATTAAGTTTTGCCTAGGATGGCAGAAATCCTTGCCCCAGCCCTGCATAAAATATTCCAAGCCATCCTACAAACAACACTGAACATTTATCTATTGTTTTCAGTTATATGAACAAATATGTTTCATAGACTTTCTGTTGCTGAAAGAGATGATATCTTCTATGCGCTGAGATCAAATGTCATGTTCTGGTTACAGCAATCGTCTCCATTTCCTTCTCTGCATCAATTGCTTGTACACAGTTCAATAGAACATTACTCCTCAGCATCTAGACACTGGGGACCAGAATGTTTTATTGCCAGTATCCTGAGCTGACAGCCAAACATCAATGTCTTTAAAGGGGTTATCCAGGAGTTAACTTATCCCCTATCCGACCGCTGGGACCCCCCCCAGATCTCCCTGTGCACTCATCCATGCATTATCGATGAGGGCGCCAGAGAAAAACAAGGTTTAAAGAAGCACTCAAGTTTATTATTTTGTTCCCTATATATTACAACATAGGCTAAGATTGGAGAATAATGTAGAGGTTCTTGTGTATGTCCTGTGCTTACCTGTTGTAGTTGATGTGGCAGGCATGATGAGTTGTGCTCCATGTAAGGCTGGGTTCACACTACGTTTTTCAACTAAGGTTCCCGCATACGTTTTCTATCAAAAACCGTATGGGAAAAAAAACGGATGGAACAGTATGGGAAAAGTAAACCGTATGGGTTTTTAAACAGTATACTGTTTTTAAAAGTGCATACTGTTCCGTCCGTTTTTGTAGAAAAAAAACCCATACGTTTTTGAAAATTTTGTCCATTTTTAATGGGAGGGGTCTTGGGTGGGGACTTTAGGATTCAAATGCGCATGTGCAAAGTAAAAACGTATACGTTTTTCCCGTATGGAACCGTATACATGTGCGTTTCCCATTGACGTCCATGTTAAAAAAACGTATGCGGTTGCAGTACGGTTTTTAAACCGGAGACAAAATCGTGGTCAACCACGGTTTTGACTCCGGTTTAAAAACCGTACTGCAACTGCATACGTTTTTTTTTAACATGGACGTCAATGGGAAACGCACATGTATACGGTTCCATACGGGAAAAACGTATACGTTTTTACTTTGCACATGCGCATTTGAATCCTAAAGTCCCCACCCAAGACCCCTCCCATTAAAAATGGACAAAATTTTCAAAAACGTATGGTTTTTTTTCTACAAAAACGGACGGAACAGTATGCACTTTTAAAAACAGTATACTGTTTAACCCCTTAAGGACGCAGGACGTAAATGTACGTCCTGGTGAGGTGGTACTTAACGCACCAGGACGTACATTTACGTCCTAAGCATAACCGCGGGCATCGGAGCGATGCCCGTGTCATGCGCGGCTGATCCCGGCTGCTAATCGCAGCCAGGGACCCGCCGGCAATGGCCGACGCCCGCGATCTCGCGGGCGTCCGCCATTAACCCCTCAGGTGCCGGGATCAATACAGATCCCGGCATCTGCGGGAGTTCGCGATTAAAATGAACGATCGGATCGCCCGCAGCGCTGCTGCGGGGATCCGATCATTCATAACGCCGCACGGAGGTCCCCTCTCCTTCCTCCGTGCGGCTCCCTACGTCTCCTGCTCTGGTCTATGATCGAGCAGACCAGAGCAGAAGATGACCGATAATACTGATCTGTTCTATGTCCTATACATAGAACAGATCAGTATTAGCAATCATGGTATTGCTATGAATAGTCCCCTATGGGGACTATTCAAGTGTAAAAAAAAATGTAAAAGTAAAAGTAAAAAAAAAGTGAAAAATCCCCTCCCCCAATAAAAAAGTAAAACGTCCGTTTTTTCCTATTTTACCCCCAAAAAGCGTAAAAAACATTTTTTATAGACATATTTGGTATCGCCGCGTGCGTAAATGTCCGAACTATTAAAATAAAATGTTAATGATCCCGTACGGTGAACGGCGTGAACGAAAAAAATTTTAAAAAGTCCAAAATTCCTACTTTTTTAATACATTTTATTAAAAAAAAATATATAAAAAATGTATTAAAAGTTTTTTATATACAAATGTAGTATCAAAAAAAAGTACAGATCATGGCGCATAAAATGAGCCCCCATACCGCCGCTTATACGGAAAAATAAAAAAGTTATAGGTCATCAAAATAAAGGGATTATAAACGTACTAATTTGGTTAAAAAGTTTGTGATTTTTTTTAAGCGCAACAATAATATAAAAGTATATAATAATGGGTATCATTTTAATCGTATTGACCCTCAGAATAAAGAACACATGTCATTTTTACCAGAAATTGTACGGCGTGAAAACAAAACCTTCCAAAATTAGCAAAATTGCGTTTTTCGTTTTAATTTCCCCACAAAAATAGTGTTTTTTGGTTGCGCCATACATTTTATGATATAATGAGTGATGTCATTACAAAGGACAACTGGTCACGCAAAAAATAAGCCCTCATACTAGTCTGTGGATGAAAATATAAAAGAGTTATGATTTTTAGAAGGCGAGGAGGAAAAAATGAAAACGTAAAAATTAAATTGTCTGAGTCCTTAAGGCCAAAATGGGCTGAGTCCTTAAGGGGTTAAAAACCCATACGGTTTACTTTTTCCCATACTGTTCCATCCGTTTTTTTTCCCATACGGTTTTTGGTAGAAAACGTATGCGGGAACCTTAGTTGAAAAACGTAGTGTGAACCCAGCCTTAGATGTAAGTATATATCACTGTGAGGGAAGTCAGCTTGTTATACGTTTTCATAAATTCTTTTATATACTCCTTTTTAAAAAAAAATATTTTATACTCCATCTTGTATATCATCGGTCATGTTGTCTATAATCCGCCATCTTGTTTGTATTCTTTCATTATGAACTGATCATGAACTTCTCTAGTAATTATAACCAGGAAACCTGTGATTCAAGGCCACACTTGCTGAGCTTGTAGGAAGCTTCAAGGCTACCTGCTTAGAGATAAGACACATCTTTTTGTAGCCATGTATAATTTGGCAGTGTGCCATCCTTTCTTGTATAAGAATCATGCTTTTCGTAGTAAACGTCAGAAGAGTCTGTATACAGCTGGAGTCTGTGTCATTCATTCTTCCACCAGGCCTGGTCATTTATAACTATTGATTTGGAATCAAACAACATATTGAAGGAATCCATTGAATTCCCTATCATCACTAAAATTCCTTGGTTATGCTGCCTACGTTTCCTCTGGCTCCCCAAAATATTGGGTGTGGCGTTTGATTACTGCAACTGGTCATCTCATTAAGATGCTGATGCTTGTGTTTACCCAGGTGAGCTCATTAGACCTATAAGTGGGTTGGGGCCAGTTCACACTGTGTGTAGTTTGAATGCGTTTTCTAATTCAAAGTGCGTTTAAAAAAAAAATATTGCAAAGTGTTTCATGAAGATTTGAAGTTATTAGGCTGTGTGTCTCCCGCATTTCAGCTGTTTTTGGGACGATTTTTCAAATCCACAGGTGATTATGTCATCTTGTAGTTTACAGGAAGTCAGCTGACCCACAACTGACATCCTGTTTTGACACATTAACCTGTTCAGGACGTTGGGCGTATGCATACGCCGGTGGGAATTGCTATCCCCACCGCTAGCCCGTTGGGGACCGGACCGGGATGCCTGCTGAAATCATTCAGCAGGCATTCCGGCACATCGCCTAGGGGGGTCCTGAGACCCCCCATGTCGGCGATCGGATAAAATCGCATGTCAATTCAGACATGCAATTTTCTCCTATTCCAGGCTGATCGGGTCTCTGGTGACCCGATCACCCGGAAAATAGGGATGATTGGAGCTGTCAGTGACAGCCCCGATCATCCTGAGGGATAGGAGTGAGGTTGCAGCCCTGCGATCTCCTCCTATCCCCTGCCATTAGTCAGAAAAGAGTTCTGGCCAATGGCAGTGCACGACAGGGGGTTGCCATGGAAACCCCCCGCTCTGCCCACCCCTGGATGTTGGGCAGAACGGGGGGAGAAGATGGCGGCCGCTACCTGGAAAGAAGATGCCGTGGGACCGCCGATCATCGGTGGAGACAGCGGAGATCAGCGGCGCAGGTAGGTAAGCGACGGTGGGTGGGGGTGAAGGAAGGTGGCAGTAAAGCGATCTTTACTGCTGCCCTTCTAGTGGTTGCCAAACTGTAACTCCCAGCATGCCCAGACAGCCAAAGGCTGTCTAGGCGTGCTGGGAGTTGTAGTTTTGCAACATCTGGAGGGTCACAGTTTGGAGACCACTATTACAGTGGTGCCCAAACAGAAGCCCTCCAGATGTTGCCAAACTACAACTCCCAGCATGCCTAGATTGCCCAGGCATGCTGGGAGTTGTAGATCTGTAACATCTGTCCCTTCAGATTTTGCAATTTTCATGAAAATTTTGAAATTGCTGCTCTACTTTGAAGCCCTCAATTTTTTTCAAAAAGTAAAAATATGTCCATTTTATGATGCCAACATAAAGTGGACATATTGTATTTGTGAATCAATATAAAAGTTATTTGGAATTTCAATTTTCCTTACAAGCAGAGAGCTTCAAAGTTAGAAAAATGCAACATTTTCTAAATTTTCATGAAATTCGGGGATTTTTCACCAAGAAATAATGCAAGTATCGACGAAAATTTACCACCAAAATAAAGTAGAATATGTCACGAAAAAACAATCTCAGAATCAGAATAATCGTAAAAGCATCTTAGAGTTATTAATGCTTAAAGTGACAGTGGTCAGAATTGCGAAAAAGGGCTGCGTCCTTAAGGGGTTAAACACTAAGATTTGGAGAGTCAGACTGGTGATCACATGACCCAGTTACTGTAATGAAACGTATAGATGCAGCTGTGCTGGAGTAATACAAATGGCTCTGTAGGGATAGTGATGGTGAGTGTGCATGATATGGGCAAAAATATAGTATAGTTGGTGTCTGGGAGTGCCACTGTACCGGGGACGCAACACTAAATCTGTACTGTTGTCACTTCTTAGAGCGTTGCAGGTCTCAAAAGTTGTACCGCAATGTTTTTAAAGTAATGGCATGTATTTGTGATATGCCATCACTTTATAATACGGGATACCCCTTTAGGTCATGGTCTATACCCTGTTCCAAATTATTATGCAAATTATATTTTTCTCATTTCCCTAAATAATTGATGTAAATAACAATCAGCATAATTCTCATGTTATCAACTATAAAGAGTACAATTCAAATTTTATTGAACAAACCTTCGAATGATAACAGTTTTATTTAAACATGAAAAAACGTACAATGCTCTGTTCCAAATTATTATGCACAGTAAGTTTCAAAACACTTTATAGGTTGTAAAGAACTGAAAATTGTCATTTGTTGTTTTTGCAGCATATTTACTGAAATCAAAAGCTATTTCAATCAAACTTTTAACAAAATTTTTACTTTTTTAAACATTTTAACAGGTCACGTTAAATTTTAACATCGGACCCCTTATTTGATAGCAGCTTCACAAGTCTTGTATGCATTGAACTTGTGTTTGTCACCCCCTTATCATCCGTATCGTTTGATTACTGCAACTGGTCATCTCATTAAGATGCTGATGCTTGTGTTTACCCAGGTGAGCTCATTAGACCTATAAGTGGGTTGGGGCCAGTTCACACTGTGTGTAGTTTGAATGCGTTTTCTAATTCAAAGTGCGTTTTTAATAAAAATATTGCAAAGTGTTTCATGAAGATTTGAAGTTATTAGACTGTGTTCACATGTTGAATTGTTACTAGAGTTTATATACATTTTTCTCCCGCATTTCAGCTGTTTTTGGGACGATTTTTGAAATCCACAGGTGATTATGTCCTCTTGTAGTTTACAGGAAGTCAGCTGACCCACATCTGACATCCTGTTTTGACACATTAACCTGTTCAGGATGTAGGGCGTATGCATACGCCGGTGGGAATTCCTGTCCCCACCACTAGCCGGTTGGGGACCGGACCGGGATTCCTGCAGAAATCATTCAGCAGGCATCCCGGCACATCGCCGAGGGGGGTCCTGAGACCCCCCATGTCGGCAATTGGAGAAAATCGCATGTCAATTCAGACATGCGATTTTCTCCTATTCCGGGCTGATCGGGTCTCTGGTGACCCGATCACCCGGAAAATAGGGATGATCGGAGCTGTCAATGACAGCCCCGATCATCCTGAGGGATAGGAGTGAGGTTGCAGCCCTGCGATCTCCTCCTATCCTCCCCTGCCATTAGTCAGAAATGAGTTCTGACCCCCATCACCATTTATGCCACTTCACACCCCCATCACCATTTATGCCACTTCACACCCCCATCACCATTTATGCCACTTCACACCCCCATCACCATTTATGCCACTTCATTCCCCCCCCCCCCCCTTATCACCCTCCGTTCCACTTCATTCTCACCCCTCATCCCCCTCCTGTGCTACTTCATCCCTCCACTCCTTGATCCTCCGCTGTATCATTACTCACCAGGACTCTGTCAGTGCGGCTCTGGTGCAGTCTTTGCTCTGAGAAGTAACTTTCTTCTGCTTCACAGTGACCAGTGGCGGTTGCTGCTGTGGGTTGGACATGTCTGTGCATGATGGGAGTTGTAGTTTGTGTCCAAGAAAAGCAATCACTGAATATAAAGTGCACGCCACAAGATATATACATATGTCAAGATTATTTTATGCAATGTAAAACAATGTACACAATATGGTCACAACAAGGGACAGTTAAAAACAAATAAAATTGCTCACTAAGAGCCACAACACAACCTCAGAGCAGCGCCATGAACCCCCACTCCCAAGGTAGTGACCCCGTCCTGCTATATGAATGTTAATACATATAAAGTGCTCCTAATACTGTGCTATTATAGTTCTAAACAATATATAATTATAAAGGTTATTGATGCTATTAAATATGCGTGGTATGATAGACAGTATGTGCAAACATGCAAGAAAATGTAAACAAGACTATGGTAGAAATATTAGTAATACTCATGCACTGTCAACATACAGTACAGACCAAAAGTTTGTACACCTTCTCATTCAGAGTTTTCTTTATTTTCATGACTATGAAAATTATAGATTCACACTGAAGGCATCAAAACTATGAATTAATACATGTGGAATTATATACATAACAAAAAAAGTGTGAAACAACCGAAAATATGTCATATTCTAGGTTCTTCAAAGTAGCCGCCTTTTGCTTTGATTACTGCTTTGCAAACTCTTGACGAGCTTCAAGAGGTAGTCACCTGAAATGGTCTTCCAACAGTCTTGAAGGAGTTCCCAGAGATGCTTAGCACTTGTTGGCCCTTTTTGCCTTCACTCTGCGGTCCAGCTCACCCCAAACCATCTCGATTGGGTTCAGGTCCAGTGACTGTGGAGGCCAGGTCATCTGGCGCAGCACCCCATCACTCTCCTTCTTTGTCAAATAGCCCTTACACAGCCTGGAGGTGTTTGGGGTCATTGTCCTGTTGAAAAATAAATGATGGTCCAACTAAACGCAAACCGGATGGGATAGCATGCCGCTGCAAGTTGCTGTGGTAGACATGCTGGGTCAGTATGCCTTCAATTTTGAATAAATCCCCAACAGTGTCACCAGCAATCTCAAGGTTACAAGTCCATCTCCAGAGATTAGATTTACCTTTGTCCACAACATTATCAAGAAGTTTGCAACCCAGGGCACTGTAGATAATCTCCCTGGGCAGGAATGGAAGAGAAACATTGATGAAAGGTGTCAACGCAGGATAGTCTGGATGGTGGATAAGCAGCCTCAAACAAGTTCCAAAGATATTCAAGCTGTTCTGCAGGCTCAGGGAGTATCAGTGTCATCGCAAACTATCCGTCGTCATTTAAATGAAATGAAATGCTATGACAGGAGACCCAGGAGGACCCCACTGCTGACACAGAGACATAAAAAAGCAAGATGACATTTTGCCAAAATCCTTCTGGGAAAACATCTTGTGGACAGCTAAACATCTTATCCCCTATGAAAAGGATAGTGGATAAAATGTTAGATCTTGGGGATCCTGCCGCTGGGGACCCCTGCGATCTCTCCTGCAGCACCCCACGTTTTTCAGCTGCACAGAGCGAGGATTGCTCTGTGGCTGATGACGGGTGGTGCACGGAATGGAGTATCGTGATGTCATGACCCGCCCCCGTGACATCATGTACCGCCCCCTCAATGCAAGTCTATTGGAGGGGTTGTGACGGCCGCCATGCCCCCTCCCATAGACTTGCATTGAGGGGGCGGGCCATGATGTCACGATACTCCATCCCCTGCACCGCCCGTCATCAGCCACAGAGCGATCCTTGCTCTGTGCAGCTGAAAAACGGGGTTGCTGCAGCAGAGATCGCAGGGGTCCCCAGCGGCAGAATCCCCACGATCTAACATATTATCCCCTATCCTTTTGATAGCGGATAAGATCACATGCAATACAATGGGCGTCATCTATCATACCACCTGTCCCTGTGGACTTATATATATATTGGCCTCACCACCCTGGAACTGCGAAGACGTGTCCGAGAACACGTATTAGGTATCATAACAGCTGCGAATGAAGATGACATCTCCTCCCTCACCACTATTCCTCGGCATTTTAAAGAAACACATGGATGCGACCCAATTGAATTCCGGGTAAGAGGAATAGATAGGGTTCTTATCAGCCCTAGAGGGTGTGACTGGAAACGATTATTGGCTCAAAAGGAGATGAAATGGATTTACAAGTTAAAAACGTTGGCTCCCAATGGTCTCAATGATTATATGAGCTTTGCTCCATTTCTATAAAGACACATTCCAGATCCATTCCTCTAGTTTTGGGTTTCTCTTTAGGTATTAACCTTTTTAAGTTGATTTTAAATGTTGGACCAATCTCTTGTATATGTTTGACTGATTGGGTCTACCTTTCTTTCTTCTCTTTTTAGTGTGCTCATGGCTCCTCTCTTTTTGCTGCCATCTGGGGACATTCGTGTGTCGTTATATCCTATATTATCACTGTATGTACTGATATTCTCACTTTATTACCCCTTTTGTCCCATTCTTATTGGGATCTTAGATTTATCCACATTTTCTATTTTTTGTGCCCCCTCATCTTTTGTCACCTCATCTTTACACATATTGTACACACTCTATATAAATATTTTTACTCTTCATACTTTTTAATTCTTTATATTAATATTTCAGTCTATACCTGTTTTCATAATAATTATGACTACTTACCTATGTCATTAATCCCCCTTTTTCCACTTTAGGGCACCGTATTATTCACATGTGGATTCACATATCACTGGCATGTCTACACATCCTCTGCATGTTTCACTAATGGTATCATCCATCACGATCACTGTGTCACTTATAGTGTGGTTTTGAGCACTTGTCACCTTTTTATTAACTTTTTTACCTGCTTATTCATTTCCAGGGATCATGTGACTCTACATTGTCACATGATCCATGTTGTTATGGTTACTTGACGGCGGTCTCGCGTTACTTGGTGCCCGACATATACGGGACTGCTACGCAGTCCCGTCCGGTTACGTCATCTCACGATCATGTGACACATTTGGTCACTTGATTCGCTCATTGGAGTCATGCTCTCGCACGATTCCGCACTTGACACTGTGGGACGGCATATTATTCCGCCCTATAGTCTCGCGGTAGTTACGGACTGTGTTGTGCTGACGTGTGGCCAGTCATGGGATTTTCATGTTTCCGGCCGTGCGCGAGTATTCGCGACGCCGCCCGCAGTCCAACACAGAGTACAGAGGGCAGGTTAGTCCAGACCACCACCTTACTACCTCCTCGTTTGGCGCCTTTATACATATAAACAACCTTGGGGATGTCAGTCCCCTCAGGGAAAGCCCTGAATAAAGACCCTCTGGTCTAAAACTTAACTTTTAATATTTTCAAATTATAATTAAAGGTGCTCATTTGCCATTAGGTAGCAGTGTCTGATTAAAATTACAATCCCTTATTTATTTCAGTTTAGTAGCATTCTATGCTTAGGATGTAATGACCACAGAGATGTGTTAGCAGTATTCTGCTCTATTGCTGTCTACAGACTTAGCATCACGTATCTCTGTGGTCCATCCAATTCCAAAGACCGGGATTGAGATAAAATCAATTATCCTCTGACTCAACGTTTCGCCAGTAATAACTGGCTTTTTCAAGAGTGTGAAAAAGCCAGTTACTGGCGAAACGTTGAGTCAGAGGATAATTGATTTTAGCTCAATCCCGGTCTTTGGAATTGGATGGACCACGGAGATACGTGATGCTAAGTCTGTAGACAGCAATAGAGCAGAATACTGCTAACACATCTCTGTGGTCATTACATCCTAAGCATAGAATGCTACTAAACTGAAATAAATAAGGGATTGTAATTTTAATCAGACACTGCTACCTAATGGCAAATGAGCACCTTTAATTATAATTTGAAAATATTAAAAGTTAAGTTTTAGACCGGAGGGTCTTTATTCAGGGCTTTCCCTGAGGGGACTGACATCCCCAAGGTTGTTTATATAGTTCTAGTAGCTCATAGATCCTCCTGGGGGTATTTTTTGTTAGTTTTTATACATATAAGACCTGGTCCAGGATTAGAGTTAGAACTAGGTATGAATGAAAGTATGAATGTGATTGGTCCCTCATTACTATATATGGCCAGCCCGAACCCATAGCTAGCCACGCCCCTGAGGAAGCTCGACAGAGCGAAACATATGTAGGGGTTGGCATGTCCTGGGTAAGATTTATTGTACCTACTTGGCACTGGATTTTATTGGACTCTTGCACTTTATTGACTTGTGCACTACTTTGAGGCACTTTATTTATTGTATGTGCATTGGTCTATACTTACTTCTTAAACTTATATGTCACCATCTGCCCTTGTTCATGTCTCTTTTGGTATTATTATCTGTGCCATACTGCTTTTTTATGTCTTTTAATCTAATATTTGTTCAATAAAGATATACTCTTTTCATTACTTTTCTCTTTGCTGGTATCTTTTCCTTTGGTGTATCTTGTATCTATGTGATACCAACATATACTTACCTTGCAGAGAGAGTTTCCTGCAGGATGTTATTTGGAGCATAGGGGATAAGATGTTTAGCGCCAGAGTACCCCTTTAATTTCACTATCTAATCATATACTAAGTCCATAATGTACCACCTTCCCATCTATATTTTTTTCTATTTTTGTTGTAATATTTTTATTGTTTATTTTTATGTGTTTTAATTATTCTATTTTTTTTCAGTTGTACTATGTTTTTTTAAATTATTTTTTAGATTTTTATTGTTACTAAATTATTAATTCTTATTTATTTTCATTTTACTAGTTTATTAATTTATTCATGTCCCAACATAATTGTAGTTTTACACAAGCTGAAGTCACTCTGGTTAGGAAACTATAGGTTAGAGGTTCCCTATATGACCTCATTTACACGGCGTATTGGGCAGCAGGCATGGACTCTTCAGTCAGTACTAGAACCACTCAGAAATGCACCGTCCCCATTGAATGCAATGCATTTCCGAGCGGATTCCACAGAAGGAATTGACATCCATTCTTTCAGAGGAGGACGGAATTAGAATTTCCAGCACAGAAATTCTGCCGTGTGCACAGTGCAGCAGAATCCCTTTGAAAACAATGGGAATCTACTACAACAGAATTTCTTTTCTCCCGGATTCTGCTCTGAAATTTTGCCATGTGAATGAGGCCTAAGGCAATGTTCACTTTGCAGAATTTCTGTGATTCTGGTCAAATTCCATTCTGCAAATCTGGCTGCAATTTTGCAAAATGTGTGCAGAATTTATACAGAATTTCTGTGTGTTCAACACACAGATTCTGGCTGGAATTCAGAGTCCCATTGACTTCAATGGGGCTATATGTGGAATTCTTCAAAAACTATTGACAATGTTTTTGCAGGATCCCAAATACAGAATTTCCGCTACGGAAATTCTGCAGTGTGAACGGGACAGGGGAATCCACATTCAACACAATGGCCCTGATTTACTATTGTACATCCAACATGTTTTGTCGGGTTGTGCGCCAGAATTTGGCCAAAAACCTGACCAACTCTGCATTTTACTCAGAAAACCTGAAAAAGGGGTGTGACCATCTGAAAAAGTGGGTGTGGTCAACAAAAAGGGGCGTGCCCCTGACTTTTTTGAAGAATCCCTAAATATTTTCTAAGGTTTCCACAGAAAATGTGGTGGATTTGAGATCCAACAGCTCAGAGCATGTGGAAAAGAGCAGTTGTACAAAAAAAGCAAATTATAGGGAAAAGTACAAAATGTAGGGAAAGCTTAGTAAATACAGTGGAAAAATGTTTGTAGGGTATTAAACCCCTCAAAGAAAACTACACAACACTCTTAGTAAATCAGAGCAAATTCTGCTCGGAAATTCCGCCATGTGTACATAGCCTAACAACAATTTTAGAGCAGATAGAAGGCTTATTTGTATAAGTAGAGTTATTGCTGTACTTACTGATGCCCATAATGCAAAAGATAAAAAAAGAAAAAAATACATGCTCCATAATACTTCAGGTCATGATCCGAGCCACAAACCAGAACATTACCAAAATAATTGCCTGTAAATCATGTTCCTCCCCTTACGTGACAAGGTTAAGCTTAGCTGTACGGAAAAGAAAAATATTATCGTCTTTTGTGAACTTGGACGTGGAATGTTAGTGACCCACTACAAGTGTTCCGATATAATGATGGATCCTTTAGTCCCGTGATTTTAACAGTGGGGGAACATTAAATCGGCACTGTCACCAAACAAATTTTTTGATATGTTGTAGTACAACATACTAGGAGGGTCTCCCTCCTAGTGGTCGGCTGCAGGCTGGCGTGACATCACGCTTGAATTCGGACCGATGCCGGCCGGGCATTGGTCCTAATTCATTTAGCCTGCGCTCGCTCCCTGCCTGTCAATCAGACAGGGGGGAGCGAGTGCTGAGAGCGCATTGGCTCCCTGGCTTCACACGCCAGCCCCGCCTCCCAGCATCTACACGCCGCCGTCGCTGCCGCTGCTGCTGCTGCTCTGCACTCGGGTATGGCTGGGGGGGGGGGGGAGCGGGGTTCGGGGTAGCGCTGCGCCAACTTTTGATTTCAACGGGGGGATGGGGCATAGCGGGGTAGCGCTGCGGCATGCAGCAACTATTGATTTCAACAGGGGGGGATGCGGGGTAGGGCTGCCGCATGCGGAAACTATTGATTTCAACTGGGAGGGGGTTCGGGGTAGCACCGCGGCGCTAACAAAGTTATTGTTTTCAACACAGGGTGCCTCCTGTTGTTTCACCACTACAACTCCCAGCATGCCCTGACAGCGGGGCCCCCACGATCAGACATCTTATCCTTATCCTTTGGATCCTTTGAATTTGCCTTTAAGGCCAAAATGGACTTGGTCCTTAAGGGGTTAAGTTGAAACTGTGGAGGGAATTTATCAAGGCTCATGTCGAGGCCTCATTTTGCTCAAAATGTGCAACTTTTCTGTGCTTTCGTCAGTTTTGCACTTTCTCTGACAAGGGGGCATGGCTTCAGTATTAATGGGGTATTTAAAGGGGTACTCCAGTGGAAAACTTTTTTTTTTTTTTTTTTTAAATCAACTCTTGCCAGAAAGTTTAACAGATTTGTAAATTACTTCTATTAAGAAATCTTAATCCTTCTAGTACTTATTAGCTGCTGAATACTACAGAGGAAATTATTTTCTTTTTGGAACACAGAGCTCTCTGCTGACATCATGACCACAGTGCTCTCTGCTGACACCTCTGTCCATTTTAAGAACTGTCCAGAGTAGAAGAAAATCCCCATGGCAAACATATGCTGTTCTGGACAGTTCCTAAAATGGACAGAGATGTCAGCAGAGAGCACTGTGGTCATGATGTCAGCAGAGAGCTCTGTGTTCCAAAAAGAAAAGAATTTCCTCTGTAGTATTCAGCAGCTAATAAGTACTAGATAGAAGGAATTTACAAATCTGTTTAAAGGGGTACTCCGGTGAAAACCTTTTTTCTTTTAAATCAACTGGTGGCAGAAAGTTAAACATATTTGTAAATTACTTCTATTAAAAAATCTTAATCCTTCCTGTACTTATTAGCTGCTGAATACTACAGAGGGAATTCTTTTCTTTTTGGAATGCTCTCTGATGACATCACGAGCACAGTTCTCTCTGCTGATGTTATTATAATAATAATAACGCTTTATTTATTGTTGTCCTCAGTGGGATTTGAACCCAAGTCCCCAGCACTGCAAGGCAGCAGTGCTAACCACTGAGCCGCCATGCTGCCCTTAGCATAGGGGTGTGAATCGCCAAGAATTTGGCGATTCGATTCGAATCGCGATACCAGTGTGGCGATTCGATATATCGCGATATATCGCGATACCGTCTAGGTGACGATACATCGCGATATATCGCCCACCTGGGAGCATTCATAGATCCCAATAGACGCCGCTGTCAGCTTTGACAGCGGCGATCTAGTACTCCGGTGCTGCAAAATAAAATAAAACACACTTTCTCTTACCTGCCAACGAGCCCGCGGAGCTCCGGTACACTCCGGTACAGGTGTTCGGTCCCCGGGCTGTATTCTTCTTACTTCCTGTTAGTCCGGCACGTCACATGGAGCTTCAGCCTATCACCAGCGGAGGCGGGACATCGCTGCGGCCGGTGATAGGCTGAAGCTCCATGTGACGTGCCGGACTAACAGGAAGTAAGAAGAATACAGCCCGGGGACCCAACACCTGTACCGGAGCTCCGCGGGCTCGTTGGCAGGTAAGAAAAGTGCGTTTTATTAAAAATTCCACATCCCTAAAAGAATCGATTCAAAAATATTTTGAATCGATTCTGTATCGGCAAATGAAAAATCGCGATTATCGCGAGAATCGATTTTTTCTTACATCCCTACCTTAGCATACATCTGCTATGCATGGTTGCTAAAATGGACAGAGATGTCAGCAGAGAGCACTGTGCTCGTGATGTCATCAGTGTTCCAAAAAGAAAGGAATTTCCTCTGTAGCATTCATCAGCTAATAAGTACTGGAAGGATTAAGATTTTTTAATAGAAGTAATTTACAAATATGTTTAACTTTCTGCAACCAGTTGATTTAAAAGAAAAAAGTTTTCCACCGGAGTACCCCTTTAAGTGTAGTAAGGTTTTAGACACAGTTAATATATGCACCTTTTCGCCAAATTTTTGTGCAACTCTGCTCCATCCAAGCAAACCAGACAGAGGTGTCAGCAGAGAGCACTGTGGTCAGACTAGAATGAACTACACAACTTCCTCTGGAGCATACAGCAGCTGATAAATACTGGAAGGGTTAAGGTTTTTAAATTGAAGTAATTTACAGATCTGTATAACTTTCTGCCATCTTTTAATTTGAAAACATTTTTTATTCCACTGGAGCAGCCAGTGCACAAGTGCTGTGATCGCTATTGATTATGGCACTTATGGGGTTAATGACGGATGTTGGCAGGATCATCGATGTCCGTCATTGACTATGAGTGCACGGCTGCCACTCCTGCGCTCACTTCATAGACAGAATGCTATTTAGGACGTAAGTGCACATCCTGGTGTGTTAAGTACCAGGGCACCATAAAGTACATTTACTTCCAATGTCCTTAAAGGGGTATTCCAGGAAAAAACTTTTTTTTTTATATATATATATCAACTGGTTCCAGAAAGTTAAACAGATTTGTAAATTACTTCTATTAAAAAATTATAATCCTTTCAGTACTTATGAGCTTCTGAAGTTAAGGTTGTTCTTTTCTGTCTAAGTCCTCTCTGATGACACCTGTCTCGGGAAACGCCCAGTTTAGGAGCAAATTCCCATAGCAAACCTCTTCTAAACTGGGTGATTCCCGAGACACGTGTCATCAGAGATTACTTAGACAGAAAAGAACAACCTAAACTTCAGAAGCTCATAAGTACTGAAAGGATTAAGATTTTTTAATAGAAGTAATTTACAAATCTGTTTAACTTTCTGGAGCCAGTTGATATATATATATATAAAAAAAAAGTTTTTTCCTGTATAACCTCTTTAAGGGGTTAACTTGCATAGTGAATGATGTAAAAATACAAGCAAACAAACGATCCACTCCAGAATCCTGCCTCCCAAAATAGAGAACAAAAGGTTATCAAAAAGTCATATGTACATCATAATGGTACCAATGAAAACATCAACTTCTCTGATGGAAAAAGAAAAAAGGTTATGGCTCTCAGAATATGGCGGCACAAAACTCATTTAAAAAAAGAACAATATAAATCACATTTGTCATATGTCAGGTATGACCTAAACCTAAATAATTTCAGAATTGCTACCTTTTTCCATTCTCTCCCTACAAACAAAACACACATTTTTAAATGTATATACAGTGATCCCTCAAGTTACAATATTAATTGGTTCCAGGATGACCATTGTATGTTGAAACCATTGTATGTTGAGACCAGAGCTCTATGGAAACCTGGTACTTGGTTCTAAAGCCACCAAAATGTCATCCAAAAATAGGAAAAAGTGAGGATTAAAGAAAAATAAGTAGATAACTAATAGAGATAAAGCAAATCCTTACATATAAAAGTAAGAAAGATCTGCTGGGAGCTGTAATCACTGTCTATGTCAGTGTTTCCCAAGCAGGGAGCCTCCAGCTGTTGCAAAACTACAATTCCCAGCATGCCCGGACAGCCGCTGGCTGTCCGGGCATGCTGGGAGTTGTAGTTTTGCAACAGCTGGGGGCACCCTGCTTGGGAAGCACTGGTCTATGTAGAGGACAGGAGCTTCTTCGGGGTCCTCTACAGTACACACAATGTCCTTAAAAAGTAACATGGAGCCGTCCTCACCTGGTGTCCAAAGGAGCAGCTAATCCTGGCCCAAAGAGTAGTACAGAACATGTAATACCTCCCTGTACCGTAGGGGGCGCTACCAGACAGCAGGCAGTGCATACACTTCAGTAATACAGGTAAAGAGTACAGAACATGTAATACCTCCCTGTACTGTAGGGGGCGCTACGAGACACCAGTCAGTGCATACGCTTCAGTAATACAGGAGTTTTACCAGTGAATGTCCATTCTGATTGGTCAGTTCATTGACACGTTTCACAGATCTGGACTGTCCATAACATTGTATGTTGAGTCTGGTTTCAAGTTACAATGGTCCAGAAGCGACAGCGGCAACAGCGATGGAGGGCGACATCCAGGGCAGCGGTGACGGGTCCGGAGCGGCGGGGACAGGTGAGTATAACCTCCAATACCAGTGGTCTTCAACCTGCGGACCTCCAGATGTTGCAAAACTACAACTCCCAGCATGCCCGGACAGCCGTTGGCTTTCCGGGCATACTGGGTGTTGTAGTTGCAACATCTGGAGGTCCGCAGGTTGTAGACCACTGTCCTATACTTTACATTGCACGGATCCCTCAACATACAATGGTTTCAACAAACGATGGTTCATTTGGAACGGATTAGGCTGGGTTCACACCACGTTTTTCAAATACGGTAACCGTATACGGTTTTCCGCAAAAAAATGTATACGACCGTATCCGAAACCGTATGCATAGAGAATGCATTGTAAACCGTATTCCGGATACGGTTTTGCCGATTTTTCAACCGTAGGCAAAAACGCTGTCGACCACATTTTTGCCTCCGGTTGGAAAACGGTATGCGAACCGTATGCGGTTCTTTTAACATTGTTGTCTATGTACACAGAATTTCAGAATACGGTTGCACACGGTTTTTCTAATCCGTTTTTGGAGTTGACACATGCGCAGATTGGAATTTCAATAGAACAATAGTAACTTTATTAAATTGCTGGAAAACTATTTCCAACAAAATTGCAAAACCGTTGGCAAAAACTGATGCACACGGATAGAACCGTACGTACGTTTTGGAACGGTATACAGGGAAAAAGCGTATGCATTTTAATTTGGAGTCATACGGTTGCATACGGTTTTTTCCATACGTTTTTTAGCGGAAAACGTATACGTATAGCGTATACGGTAACCGTATTTGAAAAACGTGGTGTGAACCCAGCCTTACCATCGTATGTTGAGGGATCACTGTAATGAACACAGAAACATCATTCTATCAAACCAGAACACCAGAAAGAATTCATGTTCATCATGGCGGCATGAAGAAGTACATCCCATAGATAGGAGAAGATTGACTATGGCCGATTAGGCTTTTTCATCACTAAGATTGAATTACCTCCTACTAAAAGTTAAAAAAAATATCAACCTCCTTTGAAATCAGAGGGAAATTTATAAAAAAAACCTGTGCAGAGGAAAAGTTGACCAGTTGACCATAGTAACCAATCAGATCGCTTTTAAAATTTTTCAGAGGCCTTTTTAAAAATGAAAGTAATCTAATTGGTTGCTATGGGCAACAAGTCAGCTTTTTCTCTGCACAGGTTTTGATAAATCTCCCCCTCAGTCTCACACTAGATGTCACAATTGTACCACTGGGTATAGGTAAGAAAACATTACTAAGGAAAACCCCATGGAATTTCTATTTACCATGCGTCAACCAGTTGCATAGAAGTTCTACATGACTTAGGGTGCTTTATAGGATCCTCATCTCTTGGCCAGAGTGGAGATCGGCTACAAAGAGTGTCTCCAACTTTAGAAGATCTGTCCTAGCCACTGTGTAACACCTCATTTCCCCTATGGTGGCACTGCATAGAAATTAGACACTTTAATGCGTACTTTGCCGAAAAACATCTTATCCCCTATCCAAAGAATAGGGGATAAGATGTCTGATTACGGGGATCCTGCCGCTGGGGACCCCCGCGATCTCCGGGCCCACATTGACTGTGTCTGGAACACAAAGGCTTGGAGCTTCTGCATTCGTGACACCATGCCTGCTTTCATTCATGTCTATGGGGGGGCATGACGGCTAGTACGTAGCCAGTCATCTGGCACAGTGAGGAGTTTGCTCCATGCACGGATGACTGGGGCGCTGAGCTGGAGGGGATAAGATGTATTTTGGCCGAGTCCCCTTTAAAGGGTACCTTTCATCAAAAAAACTTTTGATATATTATAGATTAATGTATGCAGAATAACTTTCCAATGGCATGTTATTAAAAAATATGCTTCTTTCTATTTAATTTTCCACTTTGAAAAAATGACCACTAGGGGTCTCCCTACCAGTCCTTTTTTTTTTTTTATAGATTTCAGACTCATGCTGGAGTCCTAAATCTCAGACTGCATCCGGGACACAGACAAGCGCAACATTGGCAGTGAGCAGTGGTGAGTTTGTGTGTGTTCCGGATACAGTCTGAGATTTAGGACTCCAGCATAAGTCTGAAATCTATAAAAAAGGACTGGTAGGGAGACCCCTAGTGGTCATTTTTTCAAAGTGGAAAATTAAATAGAAAGAAGCATATTTTTTAATAACATGCGATTGGAAAGTTATTCTGCATACATTAATCTATAATATATCAAAAGTTTTTTTGATGAAAGGTACCCTTTAATGCTCACAGAGTGCAGCTGATCGTTTGTCGGCAACAAGTCACTTATTTTCCAAAGCAGATAATTCCATTAAGGCATTTTTTAACTCCACGTTGACACAATACACCATATTTTTTCTTATGTACATTTTGGCCCTGATTTACTATTGTTAACCTGACTAACTCTCCATTTTACTGAGATAACCCCAAAAAGGAGCGTGGTTGTTGGGAAAAGTTGGCATGGCCGCCGAAAAGGGTGCGTGTCCCCGACATTTTTAGAAAAACCCAACATACTTACTAAGGAAAACCACACAGATCAGAGCATGTGTAAAAAAAAAAAAAAAAGCAAAATGTAGGGAATCCTTAGTAAATACCGTGGGAAAAAAAATTGTAGGGAATTAAAACCCACAAAGAAAACTACACAACACTCTTAGCAAATCAGAGCCATTGTATGCATTTTCCATCATAATGTATTTGTTTGCACTGGACCTCAAAACACTATGTTAAACATGGCAATTTGTCTACGTTGTTCTCTACAATCTCTTGCTTTTCCTTGGGAGGATTTAAAAATGTTTGGAAAAAAACGTTTTTAAGGGGTTTTCTGCCCTTTTCTCAAAAATAATAAAATAAAAAATGACCAGGCAGTAGGAACGAGCAAGATAAAAAAATATATCTAAACTTAGCTCTTTGCCTGCCCCTAGTCCTGCGCTGCCGTCGACATTCTGGCCTATGTGTTGAAAGTGCCCCATTGACATTGCTGTACACTGTGCAAGTGACCGCTGAGGCCAGTGGTTGGCTTCAGTGTCCCGTGTGCAATGATACTATTTCCAATAGCAGTTACAGCTGGAGGGTATGGAGTAGGCTTAGGTCCTGAGCCTGCTGCATACAGTGACCCCCCGACCTACGATGGCCCCGACATACGATCATTTCAACATACAATGGCCTCTCAGACCCCATCGCATGTTGAAGGCAGCATCAACATAAGATGCTTTTTTATGTCGGGGCCATCGCATAAACAGCTATCCGGCAGCGCAAACTGCTTCAGCTGCCGCCGGATGGCCATTTAAGGTGCCCCGTGTGGTCTGGTGGGTGTCACTCACCTACCGGCGCTCCGGACCGTCCTTTTCAGGCTGGGTTCACATCACGTTTTTGCCATACTCTTTTCAATCCGTTTTTCTAAAGAAAATCACATGGCAAAAAAACGGATGGAACAGTATGGGAAAAAGTAAACCATATGCGTTTTTAAACAGTATACTGTTTTTAAAAGTGCATACAGTTCCGTCAGTTTTTATAGAAAAAAAAACCCATACACTTTAGAAAATGTTGTCCATTTTTAATGGGAGGGGTCTTGGGAGGGGACTTTAGGATTCAAATGCGCATGTGCAAAGTAAAAACGAATACGTTTTTCCCATATGGAACCGTATACATGTGCGTTTCCCATTGACGTCCATGTTAAAAAAAACGTATGCGGTTGCACTACGGTTTTTAAACCGGAGTCAAAACCGTGGTTGACCACCATTTTGTTTCCAGTTTAAAAACCGTACTGCAACCGCATACCTTTTTTTTAACATGGACTGTTAATGGGAAACGCACATGTATACGGTTCCATACGGGAAAAACGTATACGTTTTTTACTTTGCACATGCGCATTTGAATCCTAAAGTCCCCACCCAAGACCCCTCCCATTAAAAATGGACAACATTTTCAAAAACGTATGTTTTTTTTTTCTATAAATATTGACGGAACTGTATGCACTTTTAAAAACAGTACACTGTTTAAAAATGCATACGGTTTACTTTTTTCCATACTGTTCCATCCGTTTTTTTGCCATACGGTTTTCTTTAGAAAAATGGATTGAAAACAGTATGGCAAAAACGTGATGTGAACCCAGCCTCACAATGGGGCTGTATCCTTAACACAGACAAGAAGTTAGAGATGAGTGATAAAACCAAGATTGGTGTCAGACTTGTATGAAATTGAGGCAGTTCGCTGAGTTTTGAAGTCCATTGTGTTTGTATTGTTCTACAGCAATCTTCCTTTACATAAAACTGCACAGTTATCAAAGCTGCGCTCTAAACTCACAACCATAGAAACAAAAGGCAGAAAGCGTTCCATCTAGCAGTAGGCAACTCTGTCTAAGAACAACTAAAAGCTCTTTAATTGCTTTGAACCCATCGAACAGGACGGCAGGAGGACAAAAGAGAACATAGAATGTAGAATAGAAACACTAATAGCATATACAGAATAATGGACCGGTCGAGCCTGCTGTGCGCAGACCTATCAGATTGGTGGAAAGTGCCCTTTAAAGAAGCACTCCAGGTTTGTTTGTTTGTTTGGTTTTTCATGTACACTCACCTTCACTGGTTCTACAGTTTTATTTAAAGGGGTTATCCATTATAAGGATATTTTAGTAGTTACCTCAAAAGCAAGACCGTAATGGACATGCTTAGGAAGGATCCATGCTTGTCTTGGGGTAAATGGCTGTGTTGTGAGTAAACCATAACTCTGCTGCTTTTTGTGTGAAATTACCTGTTAGATTTTTATTTCCTTCAACTACAAGTCCCAGGATCCCTTGTTTGTAAATGTAAGGTCACTTTTCTCCCTCCCACAAATTAGCCACCCAACTCATTGCAGCACAGCTGAGCTCCCTTCCATGCTGTGCTGTGCTTGAAACTACAATTACCTGCAGCCCTGTGTAGAATGATCTCTCTACCACCCAGTGGTCACTCCATGCATTGTAATACAGACAGGCTCCCTTTCAACACCTGACTAGTAATGGAATGCCTCAGGCCACATTTCAACCTGGAAAAAGC
This sequence comes from Hyla sarda, assembly GCF_029499605.1. Taxonomy (NCBI): domain Eukaryota; kingdom Metazoa; phylum Chordata; class Amphibia; order Anura; family Hylidae; genus Hyla; species Hyla sarda. Next base: position 201,722,691 of record NC_079195.1, read on the forward strand.
GAAAGATTTTTATTCTGCTAAAAATTAACAACGGGGCAAAGATCACATAATAATTGTGAGACTATCAATCAAACGCAGGTACAGGCTTTATATTATAAACTACATTAACTTTACAGTCCCATAAGACATCAAGGGGTGAGGGTGATAGAGGAAGGTAGTAAAGATAAATATTTGTTATTCTGAAATAATCTTATTTCAGAATGTTACTAATAATCCATAAGGTCCTATGTTATAGTTATGTGCACAATTAAATATTGTCGGGGATATGCATACTTAATTTTATTTTATAATCATACACTTTAAATAGTTATACCTTATATTTATTGTAACACTCACGGTAGTAGTAGTAGTAGTAGCGCTGCTGGATGTGGATCTTCCAACCTGTGTGGCAGATGACACGGGCCGTATCGGGGAGCAGAGTCTAAGGTACCGCTAGTCTTCACCAGAGCCCACCGCAAGGCAGGATGGGCTTGCTGCGGCAGGTGACACCCAGGTCGCTACCCCCGATATGACTCGACCACACAGGTAACTGGGCAAGACGAGGTACAGAAGGATGAGGCGCAGGTGTAGTCAGACTCAGCAGAAAGTCAGGGCAAGCGGCAAAGGTGCGTAGTCAAATAACGTAGTGGAAGGGTCAAATAAACGGGAACAGACAATAGGCAACAGACAATAGGAAAGCTTAATCTCAGGCTAGGGGTACTGAAGATCCGGCAGGGAAGTGTGGGAGGTGCCGTGACTTATAGAGTAGTGTCAGGTGTTACACATAATTATGGGAGTACTGTCCCTTTAAATTTCAAAGCTCCGCCGCGCGTGCCCTAGGAGACGGGGACACGCGTGTCGGAGCCGAGACACAGTGGAGGAGGCAGCAGAGTACTGTGGTAAGTGACGGGCTGGGACTTACATGCGGGTGCGTCCTGCGATGCGAATCCCAGCCCCGCCGGCAGCATGGGAGATGGGAGCAATGCGCTCATGGCCAGAGCAAGTGACCGGAGCGCATTGTGTAACATTTATAACATTATTTTCTTCTCATTAAGTGTGTTACACAATCTTTGCATCTAAAGGGAAGGGAAAATAATAATATGCCAAGGTTGAACATTGATCTTAAAGGGGTACTCAGCCCCTAGACATCTTATCCCCTATCCTAAGGATCTCCAGGCTGGAACCATGCTCCCTTCATTCATGTCTATGGGAGGGGGTGTGATGACCGTCACGCCCCCTCCCATAGACATAAATGGAGGGGGCATAGCGTGATGTCACAACCACGGCTGCCTGAAGCCGGTGCTCTGAACAAAAATGTTCAGGACACTGGGGTACCGGCCCAGAGATTCCAGCGATCACACATCCTAAGTATAGGGGATAAGATTTCTAGGAGCAGAGGACCCCTTTAGGTTTTAGCTGTTCTTGAATGTGTATGAGAAGGGATGTTACATTCTAATTTTCATGGGTGGTTGTGTGAACAAAAACAAACATCTATATGTTGTGGAGTCCAGGTCTTAATGTCTTCCCATATATTTGCAGTCTTGGAAGAGGGTGCTGATGCTGCAAAATCTGGGAACTACTAGTTTAAATTGCTGGAAGGTGTTATTCTTTTCTTGGTCCTTTTGATATATAGTCAACATTTGATAGATGGATGACAGGTGAGTCAGACACTCTTAAAAAGTTAACACTTGACTAGCTGATGGGAATCAAGTCTAATTACTTATACCAGAGCGCCACCTAGTGAATAGGTACATTAACATTAAACCATAAGGAAGTTAATATTTGGTCAAGGTACATCACTAGATGTATCTGTACACACCCAGAATAAGACTTCTAGTAAAAATCACATGTAGTTACACAAAGAGCATTCCAAATCCTAGAACATCTTAGGAAAATCCTAGAGGAAGAACTTACAGGAAATACTCTACATAGATCTTAGAAGTAGTTCATAATAGAGGGGGAGATATTATACACTCCCCAGAAAGTTACACTCCTAGAAAGGTACCTGAGAGAGACACAACCATGAAAAGTCAAGGGGAGACATTCCACAATGCTGCCAGGCTTTATCTGATCTCATGATAACAGGGTGACAGGACATTGGCTACCCCTGACTGTGCAATGAACCCAGCTTTCCCGGGTGCAGAAATTAGATCTTGAAGATACAATCGGCTTCTCATTTTAGTAAGACTTATTTTAAAATGTGAATAAAATGATACAATTTGGTCTGGTGAATAGATTAATTAATTATTATCTCTATATTGAGATTGTAGTCTGAGGAGGAGTTGGATCCTACATTCTACCTGCAGAAGAATCTGTGATTCAGATCTGTAGTAAAGTTATTGCATATAGATTTGTTTACCTTCCTCCTTCACCAGCTAATTATTATGTGATTTTACCACAAGGGAGCTTCTACAATCTTTCCCTCCAAATTTAAGTACTATAGATTATGTATCTTTTTACTGTGCCTTTATAAATTCTTACCCAGAGTCATGTGGTGTGTAGTTAGTGTGTGGGCGGGCGGAGTGTTTGCATATGACTTCCATTTTAAAATTATATTGCAAAACTAGCTTCTTAGCATAATAGACATCTAAAGAATTTAATATATCTGTGAAATAGTCAGCTCAGATTTGAATTGTGTTGTTTATATTCTTCGACAATTCATATAATAATCTTTATATTTTTGTATGATCAAATTTCATAATTTAAAATTGAGTTATAATTATGTTAAAATTCCCGACATCAGATCCCTTTTGGCTGCTCCCTGATACTTCTTATCCCAACTCAAATCTGTATACTGCTGCTATTGCTGCTATCTCTATGAAATCATGATATATAGTAGTTACACCCTTCTGAGGCTGTGTTTAAATCTTTTGTATTTCAGCTGTTTTTTCTGTGGTTATACTATGATTTTTGTAGAAAAATGGGGCTGTGTTACTGTGATTGTGCAATGGTTGCATAAATTGGGCTGAAAAATGACAGAAAAAATTTAGTTTTAGGAAATTAAAGCACAAGCACAGGAGGATTTATCATGGTGTGTAATGTTTCTTAATGTGGCTGGGATTCATTTTTTCAAAATGTTGCACAGCCTTTCATGAATTGCATGCATAAGCCTTAGTAACAATGATGACAAGAAATATTGCATTGTATAGGCACTTTTTACCAAATGGTCAGACTTGGTGTGACTAAATGCATAAATGTGGTTCATTGTGCTTAAAGGGGTACTTCGCCCCTAAAACATCTTTTGGATAGGGGATAAGATGTCTGATCGCAGGGGTCCCGCCACTGGGACCCCTGAGATCTCTGTGCAGCACAGGGGTTCGTTTAGAACGCTGGTTGTGGCACCGGGGGCTTGTGACGTTACGGCCATGCCCCCTTGTGACATCATTGTGTAACGCCCCCTCCTATAGACTTGCATTGAGGGGACGTGGCCACTGCAAAACAAACTTTTTTGGTACATACAAATGCAGTGGTATGTAAAAATTCCTGTATGTGAAAAGTCACTCTTGCTGGTGCTACTTTCAACCAGGCCTACACATACACAACCCCAGGTCCCCCAAAAAATGTTATTACAGCTTTTCAAAAATAATTACTTTTACATCTTTTTATACACAATCTAATTCTTTTTCACTATATTTGGACACCAATTCTGTTTCATCTTCCAAAAAGGGAAACTTTTTGGAACACTTGGAAAAATCCATGCCGTTCCCCCCCCCCCCCCCCCCCCGCCAGACTTAGAACCTGTTGCTACTCCCAAAAAGAGTAAGTTTTTGACATTCTTGGAAAAGAATTGCCCTCATTTACTATTGCAAACCCGACATGTTTTGTCGAGTTGTGCGCCAGATTCTTGAGCATTGCACCCGAAATTCTGTTTGCACCAGAATGTGCGCCAGAATAAAAAAAAAAAAACCTGACTAACTCTCCATTTTACTAATTAAATTAAACATTTTCACAAAAACAACAACATATTTACTAAGGTTTCCACAGAAAATGTGGTGGATTTCAGCTGAGGAAAACCCGACAGATCAGAGCATGTGTAAAAAAAATAAATAAAAAAAAATGTAGGGAAACCTTAGTAAATACAGTGGGAAAAAATGTAGGGACTTAAAACCCACAAAGAAACCTATACTCCACTCTTAGCAAACCAGTTTGTCTTCTGATACCACCTCTGTGTGCATTTTAACACTGGCAGGCATCTACCAACAACCAGCTTTATTTAAGTGTCAATAAGCACAAAAAAATCTGCTAGTGAGTTAAACAAGCTATTAGTTACCACGGGTTACTGCTTTTTGCCATAATTGAGCCATAAAACCACTTTAGAACTACTTTATGTAACACTCACGTTTCTGAAGACAGGAACCCCGGTGGATGTGGATCCGCTGTGTGGCAGATGACTCAGACCGTACCAGGGAGTGGAGTCTAAGGTGCCGCTGGTTTTCACCAGAGCCCACCGCAAAGCGGGATGGACTTGCTGCTGCAGGCGGCACCCAGGTCGCTACCCCTGGCACGGCTCGACCACACCGGCGGCTGAGGAGATCCGAGGCGCAGGAGGGATAAGGCAACTCGTAGTCTGGATAGCAGAAGGTCAGGGCAGGCGGCACAGTAGCGTAGTCAAAGCGAAGCAGGAGTTCAGTAGGCAGGCGGCAGAGGAGCAAGGTCAAGTCACAAGAGCAAGAGATCTGATTCACGGCAAGGCAATGCAGAGGAACGCTATCTCAAAGGCAGAAGGCAACAAAGATCCGGCAGGGAACTGAGGAGGGTGGAGGAATTTATAAATGAGCCACAGGTGGATTACACTAATGAGCGTACTGGTCCTTTAAATCTTAAAGATCCATCGCGTGCGCGCCCTAGGGGGCGGTGACACGCGCGCCGGAGCAAAGAGGCAGAGGCAGGAGAAACACCCGGAGAGTGACGGACTGGGGCTCGCATGCGGGCACGTCCAGCAATGCGAGTCCCAGCCGCGTCGGCAGCAGAAGGTAAGGCGACCATGTAGGGCTGGGCGGTATACTGGTTCATACCGAATAAAGAAATTTTTGTGCAGCACGATATGAATTTTACCCAATTATTAGCCCAGCGCTACGTTGTCCCCATCGGGGTACTACTCACATATGTCAACTCACATATGTCACCCGCAAGCGCTGCCCTCCTCGTCCTCCTGTTTGTTGCGGTAACCGGCGCTGACACTCTACACCAGTGGTCTTCAACCTCCAGATGTTGCAAAACTACAACTCCCAGCATGCCCGGACAGCCAACGGCTGTCCGGGCATGCTGGGAGTTGTAATTTTGCAACATCTGGAGGTCCGCAGGTTGAAGACCACTGCTCTATACTGTATCCCTATGCCCGGGCTGCAAAAGGTAAACAAAATAAACTTTAAAGGAAAACTGTCAGATATTTTCTCCCGCACTATCCACAGTACTGACACGGGCAGGGCTCCTGCACTGATGTCAGCGCCGCTTATGAATATTCATCCCCCCTCCCTCCAGTTAGGAGCGGCGAAGAGAGGGAGAGCTGGAGGGAGGGGGGATGAATATTCATAAGCGGCGCTGACATCAGTGCAGAAGCCCCGTCCGTGCCAGTTACAGCAAGATACAAAACTACAATTGCGGGTGAATGGCCGGGCGGATCCGGGCAAGGTAGGGCTCGTTTTAATCAGCGTCTCCCACACTATCCATCAGTACTGTGGATAGTGCGGGAGAAAATATCTGACAGTGTTCCTTTACTCACCTTCCCCGTCGGTCCGGACTTGCTTCCTAGGGAATGGAACGTCGGAAAGCCGTCAGCCTATCACCGGCCACAGCGATGTTCCGCCTCGGCCGGTGATAGGTTGAGCGCACTGTCATGTAAGAAGCCAGCGTAAGTCCGACGTCGGAACATGCGTTAGTTTATTTTTGTTCACCTTTTGCAGCCCGAGCATAGGGATACCGCACAGTATGGAGTGTCAGCACCGGCAGCCACAACAAACAGGAGAACGAACAGGCAGCGCTTGCGGGTGACGTGAATATTAACCCTGATGGGGACAGCGCTGGGCTAATAATTTTAAAAGTTTTTGAGGGGGGGGGGGGAGTGAGAGGGGGGAATACCGTTATATACCATGGAACTGCCATAAGTTACAAAAATACCGTGATACACATATTTGGCAATACCGCCCAGCCCTAGGACCATGCGCTCACGGTCAGCGTGTGTGGCCAGAGCGCATAACATAACACTTTAATTCATCCTTAGCAGTTATGCAGGGTTTTAGAGCTCTTAGGCAGTGTTATAAATGTGTTTAGGGGCTTATTTCATTGCCCTGCTCATCTCTACCCCTAAGACCAAGTGTAATATAACTTGGCTAATGTAGGTTAGGGTGTCTGTGCTGGTGAGGTGCAAAAAAAATCAGCCAGAGACTAGGATAACTTGGAAACAGTTGTTCCACTGTGAGATGGAGGCACAAAAATGTTTAACATGGTTCCAAGCAAGTTTTTAATCTTGATCAGGTTTCTCTCTCAAGATACAGGAAAGTAACTACTTGACATGCAACTACTCTTCAGTCAGTCTCTAATACTGCAATTCCCAAGTGCGGGGTGCAGGAGTTTAACCACTGCAATTTCCAGCTGTAGATCCCCAAAATATGTAGCATTTTAGCTGCTGGGGTGCAAAGCCAGGTCAGAGGCCCATTGCCTAATTGAGGGCTGTGAGGTCCTTGGCTCCATGGCTTTCCAGTCCATAGACAGACAAAGAACTGTTAACCATGAGCTCCTTTCTCTGAACCGTCATGCATTACACTACACTAACTCTATCCTGAAGAGGGGGCTAGGCTAGGCTCCACTGCCCTATTAGAAGGTTCCTACAGTTTTAACCCCTTAAGGACTCAGCATTTTTCCGTTTTTGCATTTTCATTTTTTCCTCATCACCTTCCAAAAATCATAACGCTTTAATTTTTGCACCTAAAAATCCATATTATGGCTTATTTTTTGCACCACCAATTCTACTTTGCAGGGACATTAGTCATTTTACCAAATAATCCACTGCGAAACGAAAAAAAAAAAATCATTGTTCGACAAAATTGAAGAAAAAATTTCATTTGTAACTTTTGGGGGTTTCCGTTTCTACGCAGTGCATTTTTCGGTAAAAATAACACCTTATCTTTATTCTGTAGGTCCATACGGTTAAAATGATACCCTACTTATATAGGTTGGATATTGTCGTACTTCGGAAAAAAATCATAACTACATGCAGGAAAATGTATATGTAAAAAATTCTCATATTCTAACCCCTATATAACGTTTTTTTCCTCGTACGGGCCGATATGAGGACTAATTTTTTGCGTCGTGTTCTGAAGTTTTTATCGGTACCATTGTTGTATTGATCGGACTTTTTGATCGCTTTTTATTCATTTTTTCATGATATAAAAAGTGACCAAAAATACACTATTTTGGACTTTGGAATTTTTATGCACACACGCCATTGACCGCGCAATTTAATTAACGATATATTTTTATATTTCGAACAATTTCGCACGCGGCGATACCACATATGTTTATTTTTATTTACACAGTTTTTTTTTTATGGGAAACGGGGGTTGATTCAAACTTTTAATAGGGAAGGGGTTAAATGACCTTTGTTAACTTTTTTTCAAATTTTTTTTTGCAGTGTTATAGCTCCCATAGGGACCTATAACACTGCACACACTGATCTCCTATGCTGATCCCTGCAAAGCCATAGCTTTGCAGGGATCAGTCAGATAGGCGGTCGATTGCTCAAGCCTGTAGCTCAGACTTGGAGCAATCAATTGACGATCGGACGCCGCGGAGAGAGGTAAGGAGACCTCCGCCTGCGTCCCAGCTGATCGGAACATCGCGATTTTATTGCGATGTCCCGATCAGCCCGACTGAGCTGCCGGGAATGGTTTACTTTCGTTTTCAGATGCGGCGATCAACTTTGATTGCCGCGTCTGAAGGGTTAATAGCGCACCGCACTGCGATCAGTGCCGCACACTATTAGCCACGGGTCCCGGCTGTTGTTAGAGGCCGGGCCCGACCCGCTATGACGCGGGGCCACGCCGTGGCCCTGCGTCATAGATCAAGAGCGGACTCATGACGCAGCGGTACGTCATGAGTCCTTAAGAGGTTAAAGACACGGGGTATTCATCAAGAGTGGTGTAGGTGAACGTCTTTTTACCCCATTAATTCATGTGGTGGAAACTGTGTACCTACACCAAATGTATCACATGGTGCAGGGCAAGTGATAAATCTGGGTCTGATCACATTTCTTACTTCAGTATACCACTATGTATGGTGACCCTCTACAACTTTTTGTGAGACTTTTTATCCTGTGGGACGGTTTGCCTGTTTGCAGTTAGATTTGTAAGCTGGTGTAGATTAGCGCCTAAGTAAGGGCAGTTGCGACAAAAGTCACACATCATAAATTTCTGACTACTGCATAACATCAAGTGAAATCACCACTTGGTATGTTCTTTTTGAAAACCCTTCTAATGAAAAAGTCGCAATGAAAAGTCTCTAAACAGCATCGGAGACAAACTGTGTCACAAATGTACATCACAAAACCAGGGTAAAAGCAATAATAAATACAGTGTAGAACATACAACATCTCACATACAACTGTATGACATGACATGAGTAGGGTTGCCACCTTTCTTTTAAAAAGACACCAGCCATGCTAATTTGCATAATTAATTATATATGCGTGACAACACAGAATACACACATGTGGGGGAAATTTTGTCCTATTCTGACCACCCCTATAACTTTTTAATTTTCATTTATACTGGCCTGTATGAGGGCTTATTTTTTGCGCCCCGATCTGTAGTTTTTAACAGTACCATTTTTGTTTTGATGTGACTTTTTGATCGCTTTTTTAAATTAAAATCAGGAGTTGCAGTTAGTTACTAACTACAACTTCCAGAATGCCCTGATACAGCCTGTGGCTCAGTAGCTGCCCCAAACGGAAACTACAACTCCCAGCACATTGGACTATATAGTAGTAGTCGCTTCTCGGCCTTTTGGCTAAGATCAAGTGTAGTATCTGTTCTTATCAGTTTAGTGCTGGTGGCAGGCGACGCCAGTATGGAGCTGGTGGGGATGGGTGCTGCATGGTAGGGAGCAGGTGTACCGGGGCGTTCCGGGGCTGGTTCTGAGGAATCAGCCTGACGGCTGCCCTGATGTGACCTGCTTCCTCCGGGTCTCGCCATGAGGCTGAGAGGCGAGGTACTTTAGTTCCTCGGGGAGTGGTGACCCCCGAGGTGCCGAAACTCACTGTGAGGATTAACTCACTGAGTTGAAGCACAGGCACCATAATCTCTTCATATTTGTGGCACTCACCTCTTGATTCCCGGCCTTCTGGCTAGGATCAGAGAAATTTTTATAGATCCGGCCGGATGTCCGGGCAGTATGTCTGCACACATTCACTTATTTATTTCTTTTTGTCTCACTGTGTCACTTTTTGCGTGTTCACAGGATTGTTAGGATGCGGTAGCCCTTCTGGGTGTCCCTCCTGGCGGTCTAGGTGGTGTGTGTGGCCATTAGGTTCCGCACCTCCCTGCAAATACCCCGGGTACTCCTGCTCTGGCAGGGTACCGACCGTTATCGGCTCTGCAGGCAGATACCTTGGCTAACGCCTAGGGGGATGCCGGGAGCATTTGTGGTCCCTTAGTAGCTTCGGCGAAAAGGGACATCGAACCTGGAACCTAGCAGCAGGTACCTTTTGGTCCGGAGGCGAAGGGTAAGGTTTGTTGGGGGGCCTCTCTCCTTTCGGAGAAGGGCTTGCGATAGACCGCATCCTCTGTTCACGTTTTTTTTTGTGTAACACGTTTGCACTTTTTCTTGCACTTTGGGTGTTTCGAGAGCATGTTCCTCGGCTCTTAAAAAAAAAAAATAGTATAGGTCAGTGTTTCCCAACCAGGGGTTAACCGTTGGCTGCCTGGGCATGTTGGGAGTTGTAGTTTTGCAACAGCTGGAGGCGCTCTGGTATGGGAAACACTGGTATAGTATATGGTGTATATAAAAATACTGTCAGGGTGGTCAAAATACTGGCTGTGCCTGTAAAATACCAGCCAGGTGGCAACCCTAATGTTAAGGCATGTAAAACCCTAATCCTAGTGATGTGTAGGATCAGGCATGCAGATTTCCCAGCAGCAGTGCGGACCTGACCCTACAGTGTATCATTGTTGGATCCAAACCTTTGGCTTCTACACCTGGCAAAGCCTGTCTTGTGGAGCACTGATAACAGGCAGATATGATGCAGACCTTGTTCTATCTAAATCTGTAGCATTATAGATATTTATGAAGATTGATGTATCATTTAATAAGAATTTATTGAAGACATTGCTCAACATAATTCAGTCTGTTTTAACGTTATTGATATTTCTGCCCCTTTCAGTATAACTGCTATAGACTATTACACATAAAGACTCAGATTCTTATTGAGCTGTAGGAAACAGGTTCCTAAATTCAATATATTATGCTTTATGTTTTAGGATTAAATATGATGGAAAATGTATTGGAAAAGACTTGAACTGTACACATCTGCGGACATGGAAGTCAAGGTGATGGTTGTGTTTGTGTCCTACCTTCATTTCTATTACTATAGTGTATATGTCATACATGGGAAAAGAAACTAAATTGTTTTTATATATTAGGTAGCATATTTTTTAGTAAGTTTAGGGCTGAATTAATAGACACGCCTGCTCACGAGTTATAGATTTTAACATTTTAACATGAGTTTAACATTTTGAACTACTCACTTGACCCACAAAAACACAGCACCAGGACAGCAGTTTCAGATGGTGGTCGAACAGGAAGAGGTCTGTGCAGGTGGAGTTCCTTCACAAGGGGAGACAGGCACATGGTCTTGCCAGGCAGTAAATAGGTAGACATGGCCAGAAAATATGCCAGATAAAGGGCAAGACATACAGGGGAGATCAGGGCTGGTTCTGCATATAGGCAAAATAGGCAGCCGCCTAGAGCGCCTTCTTGATTGGGTCGCCTCTCTGCCTGCTGCAAGAAAGTTAATAACCAGCCAGCATCTGAAGCATCCACCAGTCATCTGCAGCACCCGCCCAGCCAGCACCATCGTCACATGAGGAGGGGGTTTGTTACAGTGTGTCACCCCAGTAGTAGGTGATTACATGAGAAGGAGGTTTGTTACAGTGTGTCACCCCAGTAGTAAGTAGATTACATGAGGTGTAGGTTTGTTACAGTGTGTCACCCCAGTAGTAAGTAGATTACATGAGGTGTAGGTTTGTTACAGTGTGTCACCCCAGTAGTAGGTGATTACATGAGAAGGAGGTTCGTTACAGTGTGTCACCCCAGTAGTAAGTAGATTACATGAGGTGTAGGTTTGTTACAGTGTGTCACCCCAGTAGTAGGTGATTACATGAGAAGGAGGTTTGTTACGAGTGTGTCACCCAAGTAGTAAGGTGATTACATGGGGAGGAGGTTTGTTACAGTGTGTCCCCCAATAGTAAGGGGGGGGCGTGTCAAAGGGGGATGCCAATGGCAGGGGTCATTGGGCGGCAAAATTAGATTTTGCCTAGAGTGGCAAAACTCCTTGAACCAGCCCTGGGAGAGATTACCCACTTCACAGCATTCAGGGTCCAAAAAACCTTATTGTTGTACCAGGTAGTCAAGTGGGAGGAGTTTTTAATAAGCCTGTTGAGGCTAGACATTGGCTGGAGACAAAGGGGGAGTTCTACTAGGTGCAATGTACATTAGTGTAGCTCTGTCCATTTTTGCCTTGTTGAATTTACTAGAAGGTGCACGCCTCTTATTACATGCCTTTGCGCCTGGTGCAGAAATATAAATGTCAAAAGTTTTGATCAGTCTGGGTCTCGATCAGAAGAATGAGTCTGGACAAGTGCGTGGCATTGGGGTTCACTCCCGAGGCCATAGTGATCATACAATGGTTTCAATATACAATATTCATCCTGGAACCAAATAATAAAGTAACCTGAGGGACCACTGTAACAGTAATTTGCAATGTCAAGTTTAGAAGTACAATATTTAAAGGGGTTATCTGGCCAAAGACATCTTATCCCCTATCCAAAGGATAGGGAATAAGATGTCTGATCGTGGGGGGCCCGCCGCTGGGACCCCCTGCGATCTCTGTGCAGCACCCACATTCTATGCGGGGCTGCATCTTCAGTCTCGGAAAGCACTTTCTTTCCGGGACTGGAAACGTGACGTAATGCCACGCCCCCTTGTGACTTCACGCCCCCTCCATTCCTGTCTATGGGACGGGGCGTGACTGCTGGGTGCTGCATGGAAATCGCAGGCGGTCCCAGCGGCGGGCCCCCCGTGATCAGACATCTTATCCCCTATCCTTTGGATATGGGATAAGAGGTCTTTGGCCAGATAACCCATTTAACATTGGAAGCATGAAAAAAAAATGTTAAATTTAAAACCAGAGTGCATTGTGCTAACATTTGTTCCTTTTGGTGTAAAGTCCTTAGTGATCTCTGTCTTTTCTCTCCATTATAATTCTATGGAGCAGCGCTTGTTCTCCTGATTGGAAAGGGTCTCAGCACCAAGACCCAGACTGATCAAAACTTTTCACATGTCCCTGTGAAATATCAAAGGTTTTTGTAAGTGACCGTGCCCATTCAAGGCAACAGGATCCTGTAAACAGGATTTGCTGATAAAAAGTGTAATTTATGTCAGATGCTATTAGTGAACATAGAAAAGCAGCCACACGTGCTGAGCTCCTATACTCCAGTCTTATAATTACTTAAGGCAATAGCTAAAATAACATATGTGCACAACATAAAAGAAGATTTTATTTCCATCACACGTATGGAGATTAACAACAGATATGTGCACCTACCTGCTGATTGCTTACAAGGGATAATTATATGATGGAGTTGCAGCAGAATAGGGGCTACATCTGCATCTCGGGGGCCCTGGTGCTGTGCGTATTCCATGAAGGGTGTTATTAACCTACAGATTTGTTGATAGACTTGTTCTTTTTCCAGCCTACCGATTATCAGATAATTGCAATAACATAGATTTTCCAGCCCATAATTTTCTCAGAATTGTAGAGTAGACGTGTTTCTATCGAAATGACCTGCTTTCTCTATATGTACGATGTGTTTAATGAAATTGGGAATAAATTGCCAGTCACGCATGAATGTCGTATGTGAATTACCTTTTTTATACAGGTCATGCTGCATGTAATGGTTTTCCTATGTTTTTCTGTCCTGTAAATATGACTTTGTAAATTGGCCTGTATGGAATGGGGCCAGCCATGACAACTGACCGAGAACGTGTGATATCTCTGCGGGACTAAAGTATACAGTTGTAGAGCAATTCCATTCTAGACAAAAGTTCAGGATCAGAGTGATCATAGTACTGGGAGAGAAGGGGTTTATATCGAGCTGCTCATTTCTGGCTACATATACCTACAGGTAAAGGCACGAATAACCTCTTAAAACCTTTTTGAGGGGTTCTCCACCATAAGGTGATTTTCGTACGTATCTTGCAGACAGTAATGGACATGCTTAGGAAGGATCTGCGCTTGTCTTGGGGATAAATGGCTATGTTGTGAGATTACCATAACACTGTGGCTAGCTTTTTGTGAACTGGTATTTCCTGTTTGACTTTTCTTTTTTTGACTACAAATCCCACAATTCCATCTTCCTCCCTCCCACACATCAGCCACCCCACCCATTGAAACAAAAGACCTGTGGTTTTTAATCAGGGTGCCTACAGCTGTTGCATTAGTTGCAGATTGATCTCTCTCCCACCAAGCGATCACTTCCACCCATTGAAGCAGACAGGCTCCCTGTCATCAGCTGACTAGTGAGTCAGGTCTCAGCCACATTGCAAGCTGGGAAAAATCTGAGACAACAGTCATTTTCTATGCTGATAAAAATAAATATTGGGGTGAAAATCACATAAGAATTGTGAGAAAACCGTCACACACAGGTACAGACACTATATTATGGACTACACTAACTTTACAGCCTCTGTAGCATAGTCAAATAAAAAAAAATCCTGGAATACCCCTTTAATTGGGGGGATGGTCTTCTCAAAGCAAATGTACAATGCACACTGTATGGTGGATTCATAATCTGTCCAATTGCCTTTTTTAACTGTATTTTCCAGCTGATGTCCCCTTTATATAAACCTTTTTTATCCATCTTTTTTTTTTATACACCTATACTATGCTCTGATTGGCCACACAAACTTACCTGTGTGAACAGGATGTGATGCTGGGGTGCGTTACGTCACCCATCCTGCAGAACTCCCGGGTTTTTTCAAATCTTTTATGTATAAAGCATTGATTGTATGTCATTTCTGTAAAGGACTTGAAAAAGAGAGTGGACCGCTCTCAAAACGCGTTGTCTATGGTAATAAACTATAATCTAACCAACGGCATCCATGGTTCTCTGGGTGCGCCACAAAAATTCCCTGTTTTTTTCCTCCCCGTTCGGCAACCGCCAGCGGAACTTCAAGGATTCAAAATCTGTCACACAAGATCTGGTCTCCTTAAAGAGGTGGTCTTCACTCTATTCCATTTGAATAGAATAGAAAACATATCGCTGGGCACAATGCAGCATTGTCCTGGACTGTTTCTATAAAGGGGGTACTCCGTTGCTAGACATCTTATCCCCTATCCAAATGATAGGAGATAAGATGTCTGATCGTGGGAGTCCCGCTGCTAGGGCACCCCGTGATCTCTCGCAGCACCCGGCATTTTAAACAAACAGAGTTCCTGCAGCAGTGGTTGTGACTTCACGGTCACGCCCCTCGTGACATCTGGCCATGCCCCCTCTATTCATGTCTATGGGAGGGGGGGGGGGTGTCTCCCGACACGCCTGCTCCCATAGATATGAATAGAGGGGGGGCATGGCCGTGACTTCACGATCATGGCCTCCGACTCCGAGCGTTCTGAACAAAATGTTCAAGACGCTGGAGCACTGGAGTGCCCCTTTAAATTCTTAAAAAAGTACAAATTATATTTAATTGTAAAATGGTAAATGCAAGAACATTATGCCTTCAGACACTCTACAATATCCTCACCTCTCTGAAGTGCCAGAGATCAGATGGTGAACTTTAATGGAGTTTAATTCCTGTCTGAATCTCATAAGAGCCATCAGTAGCCTTTGTAACGTGCAAATACAGGATATTATTCCCCATCATTACAATTATTTGATCTGATCTGAAGAATGTTATCATCAGCATAATACGTGCGAGGAACTCATATTAAATAGCCGGGGAATTCACATGTGCTGCCAGAGAAAGAAACAGTCTCTTATTCAGCCCCTAGACCTCTTATACCCTATACAAAGGATAAGGGATAAGATGTCTGATTGTGGGGGTCCCGCCGCTGGACTTGCATTGAGGGGGCGTGGCCCCAACGGCACGAGCGGGACGCGGCTATGACATCACAAGCCTCCGGCGTGGAATCCAACACTCTAAACGAACATCGGGCAAGGATGCAAAGAAATTGGGGAACTTATGTATAACAGGACACTGACTGCTCATCATACCTGTGCCCCCCCAGTCTTTGCTGTGAAAAAAGCGCAGGAACTCCATTCCCATGCTTTCCGGCAGAACTTAAAGGGTTACTCTGCTGAAAAATATATTTTTTTTAAAATCAACTGGTGCCAGAAACTTAAACAGATTTGTAAATTACTTGTATTAAAAAATATTAACCCTTCCAGTACTTATCAGCTGCTGTATACTACAGTCTGACCACAGTCTGACTACAGTGCTCTCTGCTGACACCTCTGGCCATGTCAGGAACTGTCCGGAGCAGGATAGGTTTACTATGGGGATTTTCTCCTGCTCTGGACAGTTCCTAAAATGGACAGAGGTGACAGCAGAGAGCACTGTGGTCAGACAGAAACTAAATTAAAAAAGAAAAGAACTGTGGAGCATACAGCAGCTGAAAAGTACTGGAAGGATTAAGATTTTTAAATAGAAGGAATTTACAAATCTGTTTAACTTTCTGATCCCCCAATGGATAGGGGATAAGATGCCTGATGGCGGGGGTCCTGCCACTGGGGACCCCTGCAATCTTTCATGCAGCACCCCGCTATCATCTGCCTGAATCATCTGGGTCTGATGAATCATGATCACGGGGCCTGAGTATTGTGACGTCACATTCCGCCCTTCAATGAAAGCCTATGAGAGGGGTCGTGACAGCAACCACGCCCCCTCCCATAGGCTTGCCTTGAGGGGGCGGAGCATTACATCACATGGGGGCGGGGCCGTGACATCACGATACTCCGGCCCCATGATCGTGAGTCATCAGACCAGCAGCGATGTTCGCTCCAGAGGCTGATGATAGCGGGGTGCTGCATGAAAGATTGTGGGGGTCCCCAGCGGTGGGACCCCTGCGATCATGCATCTTATACCCTATCCTATGGATAGGGGATAAGATGTCTTATGGCCGGAGTACCCCTTTAAGCCCTGCTGAAAAAGTTGCACTACCAAGAAATCCATCTCCAGCTTTAGATGCATGTTAACAAGGGATTCATGCTTTAGCCCTCCCATTAATAAGTAGCTTCTTCTTGCCATGGAGATAATGTATAATAGGACACAAGGTCATGACCTTATCTGTCAATGGATCAAGATTAATGGGTGCACATCAATGCACAGCATTGAGCTTCATGACATTTAGCCATGCAAGTTAGGTTCTTAATTGACAGTGATCACTGGATGAAGATGCGCAGTCTACTGACGTGATTGTGACCGCACTACCACGTGTCTTAGACATCTCGCTCGAATAGTTATATAACATACTAAGTGTAGGCACATAACCAATGGTGCAAGATTCCATTGTTTCTTTTATGGTAACTACAGTTGTAATTTGTGTTTTCCAACAGCAGGAGGCACACCGGTTGGGAAATTAACTAGTAAAGTTCTTATCATTTATTCATAATCTGGGATGTTTTCCCTATATGGATGTCATATAAAAATTAACTAACATTATCTATTAAGTATTTTATTTTTACTGTATATTTATATTTAAGCATTAGAGTTGAAGTCTTTGGCTGTCTGGGCATGCTGGGAGTTGTAGTTTTTGCAACAGCTGGAAGCACACCAGTTGGGAAACACTGATTTAACCATCCTCACACTAGTATATGGATGTGTGGTGTCCTGGTACCATATCCTATCCGGTTCCTGCATATGTGGGTCCCCTTAGGGCATCGGGGTCCCCATTGTCTAGTTCACCCCTGGTCACCTCTCATCCAGATAGTTATTGCACTAATAGCTTACTTAGGAAGCATGCAAATATGATATCAATGCCTATAAATAGTTAATTACCTGTCTGTGGCGTAGCAGGACCTGCGGGTCACGTGGTTAGGTGAACTCTATGGTATTTCTGCTTTAGGACCTTTGGAGGTCCCTGTGACGTAGTCAATCCCATCACACTGTGTAACAGTGAATGACAGATGTTCGGACCAATCAGATTCGCCCCGCCCCTGCCCATATAAGGGAGCGGCGGCCATTGTTCGCTCTCTTGTTCCCGGGCTGTCAAACGAGCAGGATCTGCGCAGGTGTCTATCGCAGTGAGTTAGGCCTGAGCCTTGCGGCAATGGCTAATATATTCAGGATCGCGAGTGTATCAATCCCTAAGCACTCTGCAGGATCACCGGACCTTATCTATCCCCTAAATCCGGACGGAACTGCAATAATTACCCTAAATTCAGAGACTTTAATTTCATTCAAGGTCCGCAACAATTGTCAGTCATTGAGATATATAGAGACTGTTTGCCTGAGACTGTTATTGTTCATTGGATGTACCGCAATCATCTAAGTAAAGTTCTTCAAGTTAAAGTTCAACTACTTTGTGGATCTTCAGTCATTTTATTACATGCACCTATTGTTACTGGGAAGGGCGGCGATAGGCCGGAGAATTACCTCAGCATACTAGCCCTCAGCCTGGCGTCACGAACTATAGGGTTAACATTAACCCCTCATTTACCGAAACAATACCCCCACTACCAACACCCCCCAAGGGGTACCACAGATGTCATATAAAATTGACCTAACATTCTCTGTTAAGTTTTATTTTATTTTTACTGTATATTTACTATATATTTTTATTTTATTTCTTGTTATAAGAGGTATAGTTGTAGCCTTTGGCTATCCAGGCTTTTTGGGAGTTGTACTTTTGCAACAGCTGGGGGCACACCGGTTGGGAAATAAACTAGTAAAGTCCTTATTGTCTATTCATAATCTGGAACGTTTTCCCTATATGGATGTCATATCCAAATTAACATTATCTTTTAAGTATTATAATTTTTTTTACTGTATATTTATATTTAATAGTTATATTTAGTTAGCTTTGGCTTTCCGGGCAATTTGGGAGTTGTAGTTTTGCAACAGCTGGAGGCACACCAGTTAGGAAACACTGACTTAACCATCCTCACACTAGTAAAGTCCCTATCATCTATTCCTAATCTGGAAAGTTTTCCCTATATGGATGTCATATAAAAATTACCTAGCATTCTCTGTTAAGTATTATAAAAAATTTTTCTATATATTTACAATATATTATTATTCTATTTCTTGTTATAAGAGGTATAGTTTTAGTCTTTGGCTGTCCAGGCACGTCGGGAAACTACACTAGTAAAGTCCTTACCATCTATTCATAACCTGCGATGTTTTCCCTATATGGATGTCATATAAAAATTAACTAACATTATCTATTAAGTATTATTTGACTTTTACTGTATATTTACATTTAAGAGTTATATTTGAAGATTTTGGCTGTCCGGGCATGCTGGGAGTTGTAGTTTTGCAACAGCTGTATGCACACCGGATGGGAAACACTGATTTAACCATTGTCACACTAAAGTCCTTATCATCTATTCTTAATCTAAGTTTTCCCTATAATTCATTCATCAATACACTGTGTTATAGTGCAGGTGAACCGGAGTCCAACAAGGAGTCACTTACTAAAATACGTCCAGTAAGTCCTGAGATATGTCCCCCAGAAGATCCTCTGCGAAATTCAGTGAATTGCAGGCTAGAGGCGGGGCTCCGTCGGCACAATTTACATATTCATGGTCTGTGACCACGTCCTAGTAACGTGGAGTCACTGGTCAGGTGAGCGCTCTATAGTCAGTCGGTGCATCCGCTCTATGCAAAGAGCAGAACGCTTACGTGACCAGCGACTCCACGTCACTAGGATGTAGAGTCACAGACCATGAATATGTAAATTGAGCCAGCGGGGCCCCACCTCCAGTGCACAGTTCACTGAATTTAGCAGAGGATCTTCTGGGGGGACATATCTCAGGACCTACGGGATTTTAGTAAGTGACTCCTCGTTGGACTCCTGTTCACCCACATTATAACCCAGTGTATTGGGTTTAGTGTGGGTGAACAGGCTGATAGTTTTCCTCAGGGTCGGTTCTGCCTATAAGTAAAATAGGCAACCACCTAGTGTGCCATCTTGATGGGAGGTGCCATTCTGCCCACTGCAAGAAAAGTTAGTAGCCAGCCAGGATCTGAAGCACCCGTCCAGCATGCACAAACGTTGTACCAAAATAATCTGCATTCTTTAGCCAGCTTGAGAAGCGCAGTGCCAGTACACACAAGGCCCCCACCCATACAATGTGTCACGCCAGTAGTAAGGTAATTACATACGGAGGAGGTTTGTTACAGTGTGTCACCACAGTAGTAAGGAGATTAAATGAGGAGGAGGTTTGTTACAGTGTCCCCCCCCCCCCCCCCAGTAGTAAGGAGATTACATACAGAGGAGGTTTGTTACATTACAGTGTGTCACCCCAGTAGTAAGGAGATTACATGAGAAGGAGGTTTGTTACAGTGTGTGACCCCAGTAGTAAGGAGATTACATGAGAAGGAAGTTTGTTACAGTGTGTCACCCAAGTAGTAAGGAGATTACATAAGAAAGAGGTTTGTTACAGTGTGTCACCCCATTAGTAAGGAGATTACATAAGAAAGAGGTTTGTTACAGTGTGTCACCTCAGTAGTAAGTAAAGTACACAAGGAGGGGGCTGTTACAGTGTGCCACCCCAGTAGTAAGGTAATTATATGTGGAGGAGGTTTGTTACAATGTATCACCCCAGTAGTTAGGTAATTATATGTGGAGGAGGTTTGTTACTGTGGTTGGGAGACACTGGTCTATTGCTTTCTAGCTAAAAAGAACAAAAAATTGCAGAGACAGAACAATTTTCCCTGATCAGACCAGCTTATTGTTCATCTGAATATGGTGGGATATGGGGCATACCTTTACAGCCCCTTAAAACTATTTTTCACAGTGCGTAGAATGCAAAGGATTCCTATAGGTAGCATCAGAACAACAAGCAAACAATTATAGCAGGCGATTATGCACCAATCTGTATTCTCACTGCTGATCTCTAGTGAATGGATAGGTTGTATTCTCAGTGATGTCACTGATCTCTAGTGAATATGTGGGGGTGTTAGTAAGAATACCTGATCACTGCGTGACGCCATGGCACCGTTATCCTATACATGGTCCAAGGTTGGGCACAGCTTCTCAGCTTCTCCTGGGCCAGACACGGGGCATGTACATCCTGGTGCAGAGGTACTTAGCGCACCAGGACGTACATTTACGACCTGTGTATGACCACGAGCATCGGAGTGGTGTTTGTGTCATACACGGCAGGTCCCGGCAGGACCCGCCGGTAATGGCCGACATCCGCGATCGCGCGGATGTCCGCCATTAACCCCTCTGATGCCGTGATCAATACAGATCACTGCATCTGCAGCAATGCGCATGTTAAAATAGATGATTAGATTGCCCGCAGCTCTGCCACGGGGATCCCATCATCTATAATGGCTCTCAGGTCTTCTGCTCTGGTCTGAGATCGAGCAGATCAGAGCAGAAGAGAGCCGATAGTATTGATCAATGCTATGTCCTATGCATAGCGCTGAACAGTATTAGCAATAAACTGATTGCTATTGATAGTCCCCTATGGGGACATAAAAAGTGTAAAAAAAAAATTTTTTAAATAAAAAGTGAAAAAAAAGTGAAAAATCCCCTCCCCCAATAAAAATGAAAAATGTCCCTTTTTCCCATTTTACCCCCAAAAAGAGTAATAAAAAAATAAATAATCATATTGGTTATCGCCGATAACATTATGGTACCGCTGCGTGCATAAATGTCCGAACTATCAAAATTTAATGTTAATGATCTACTGCAGTGAATGGCATAAACGTAAAAAAAATAAAGAAGTCCAAAAATGCAGCTTTTTTTGTCACATTTTATTGCAAGAAAAAATAATATAAAAAGGGATCTAAAAGTTTTATATATTCAAATGTGGTATTGATAAAAAATACAGATGACAGCGCAAAAAGGAGCCCTCATACCACCCCATATATAGAAAAATGAAAAAATTATAGGTGGTCAAAATAGGGCGATTTTATTTAAGCGGTACAAAAATAAAAAAAGTACCTAGACATGGGTATCATTTTAATCGTATTGACCCACATAATAAAGAACACATGTCATTTTTATCGTAAAGTGCACAGTGTGAAAACGAAACCCTCCAAAATGTGCAAAATTGTGGTTTTCATAAAAAATGTCTCCCTACAAAAATTATTCTTTGGGTTCGCCATAAATTTTTTGGTAAAACGAGAGGTTTCATTACATAGTACAATTGGTCACGCAAAAAACAAGACCTTATATGGGTCTGTATATGGAAATATAAAAGAGTTATGGATTTTAGAAGGCGAGGAGGAAAAAAACGAAAACTCAAAAATAAAATTTGCCTGGTCCTTAAAGGGGTACTCCAGCGCTTAGACATCTTATCCTCAATGCAAGCCTATGGGAGGGGGTGTGAGAGCTGTCACTCCCCCTCCCATAGGCTTGCATTGAGGGGTGGAGCGTGACATCACAAGGGGGCGGAGGTGTGAGGTCACATGCCGCCGGCCCTGTGGTCGCCGGTAATCAGGCCCGGAGTGAACATGCTCCGGGGACTGATTTTAACTGGGGTGCTGCTTGCAAGATCACGGGGGTCCCCAGTGGCGGGACCCCCGCGATCAGGCATCTTATCCCCTATCCCCTATGTCTAAGTGCCGGAGTACCCTTTTAAGGGGTTAATACTGGAAGATTGAATCCTGGTAGATAGGGTCCTGTCAAGGTACTGAAGACTTGTCTGCAGGGGCATGAACTTCCTCCTTGCGAGTAATCCTTGCAGGATGACCAGTTGAGAGATTATATTTGAGCTAGGCCTCTCCTCAGAGCACATAACACACAGCACACCTGAGCTAAGCTGTTGCTTAGGAGCCACACTAGGGTGAACTAACTCCTCCCCTACACCTCACTATGTAGGGGAGACTTTTGGGGTTGCCATTGGCAGGCAGGGTCACATGGGGTTCACTGCTCTCAATTAAAGGTACAGTAACAAATAAAACATATACACATAACAATAATAGAATTAATTTAATAAAATATATTATCTGACATTATAATACACACACAATTAATTTAACTGTAGAACTCTGGTGGGCCCAACCCCTTGTGCTGTCAAGCTGCCCGAGACAGTCCAAAGCCACAGGACAGCTATTGGTGCTGGGACACCACAAATAGATAGGCAATATTCTTAGTAATGTCACCACTGATCTCTTGTAAATAAATAAATTGCATTCGGTAACAGAAGTGAACATTCTGAGCGTTCCAGCTATTTTTTTTTTTTTGCGTCTGTACTCCCAATAATTGGGCTGTGTATAGGCTCCTTTTACTGAGAGCCTCCCAGTCACTACAGCGTTCTATTAAAGAGAGGGACAGAGAGCAGTGTGTTGCACAGAACAGCAGCCATTCAGCTCAAGCACAAATCCAGCCTAGAAGCACTGAGAGGGAAGGGAGTGAGATTGAGAGAGAGAGAGTGTAAATTTGGGTGTAGTACACAGCGACTGTGTGCTGCAGCACTGGTATGTAGTGCTGGTGTTGTACACAAATACTTTTTTAAAGGGTACCTTTCATCAAAAAAACTTTTGATATATTATAGATTAATGTATGCAGAATAACTTTCCAATAGCATGTTATTAAAAAAATATGCTTCGTTCTATTTAATTTTCCACTTTGAAAAATGACCACTAGGGGTCTCCCTACCAGTCCTTTTTCATAGATTTCAGACTCATGCAGGAGTCCTAAATCTCAAACTGCAGCCGGAACACAGACAAACTCAGCACTGCTCACTGCCAGGGGGCAGTGCTGTGCTTGCCTGTGTCCCAGCAGCAGTCTGAGATTTAGGACTCCAGTATGAGTCTGAAATCTATAAAAAAGGACTGGTAGGGAGACCCCTAGTGGTCATTTTTTCAAAGTGGAAAATTAAATAGAAAGAAGGATATTTTTTAATAACCGGCTATTGGAAAGTTATTCTGCATACATTAATCTATAATATATCAAATGTTTTTTTGATGAAAGGTACCCTTTAAGCATACTGGAGCGCATTGTCCTCTACTCATAAGTGCATACCACATACATACATCTAAGTGGTGTACTATTTTGTTCCTGATAAAGTCTTAAGGGCCTAGATACTGTGAAAGGTTAGCCAAAAGTACCCACCTGCTAGTGTTGTAGACAAATACTGTTTTAAGCGTACTGGAGCATATTGTCCTCCCCTCATAAGTGCATACCACATACATACATCTAAGTGTTGTACAACTTTGTTCCTGTTAAAGTCTCAAGGGCCTAGATACTGTGAAAGGCCAGCCAAAAGTTCTCACCGCTGGTGTTGTACACAAATACTTTTTTAAGCATACTGTAGCGCATTGTCCTCCCCTTATAAGTGTATACCACATATATACATCTAAGTGGTGTACTATTTTGTTCCTGTTAAAGTCTCAAGGGCCTAGATACTGCTCATAGTACTCCCCTCATATACGCAGGCGGGAGGGAAGTCTGTGTGCAGTGCCGGGATGGGTGATGCTACAGCTCCAATCCTCATTTATCCTCCCTCTCCTGTGGAGCAGCTCTGGACTCTGGATTCTCCCTGGACCCTCAGCAGAATGATGTGGATGGAGGGAAGGAGTAGGGGCAGCGCTGACAAAGGCCTACTCAACTTCAGGTAGTGCATCCCCACCCTTCTTTCACTACTATAATCACGTGGCATTGTGTTTGGAGGAGGCTGGTGTCATTTGTAGGGAAAAGGGGAGGATAATGCTGGAAAAGTGCAGAGTCTAATACTAATATGTTTGTGTTGCAGGTTCTGCCCAAGAGTTTTGGCTGGAACAGATTATCATGATGTCCTGTGCCAGATGGTGAAGAAAAAAAGAAGAGAATGACTCTGAACAGTGAATGTCATTTGTGAGTCACTGCACAAAACTGTACTGTAATCTACATAAGAAACATATTTAAAAAAAATTTCGGTAAGGGTGTCCCGCTAATTTTTCCCCCCCAAGGGGTGCCCCAAGACAATGGGGGAGATTTATCAAAACCTGTCCAAAGGAAAAGTTGCTGAGTTGCCCATAGCAACCAATCAGATCACTTCTTTCATTTTTCAGAGGCCTTTTCAGACATGAAACAAGCGATCTGATGGGTTGCTATGGGCAACTGGGCAACTTTTCCTTTGGACGGGTTTTGAAAAATCTCCCCCAATTTTCAGTTCTCGCCTCAGGAGCAAAAAGAGCTAGCTACAGCTCTGTCTGTAATGCACATGATGTAACAATGTTTAGCACTTATCTGATCGCCTTGTAGTTTGTATACTTTGTTTAAAGACTTTTTATAATTTATGAAAAGTGACCTGTACATTTTGAAATAAAATGTAATATGATTTAAATAAATAATTTTGATACATAAAAGCCAGGTAAGAAGTCCAGAATGGAAGGTAACTCTTGTCACTACATTCTCATGGCATGAAAGAAATTTCCAAAAGAATCTGCATGTCATACTGAATAACAGTATTATTTCACTAACCCAGCTCACACCCTATGCATGTTACAGCAAGCCAAAGTGTCCTATACCCCTATTGAGGCTCTCAATAGCCGTTTTTAATATCGATTCGTTGCGAATGAATTCGGACCGAACCAAATTTTGTTCGGAAAATTCGCTCATCTCCAGTTACGTGGATTGAATAAGTGAATTCTATAAATAGATGTGGTAATAATTCATAACCTGTGTTATGAATTTTCATGACGGTGTATTCACTTGGCTGACAAGACCCTGTGAATAATGAAGTGATACTTGATATAAGGGCTTGAGCAAAATACCATTAATCACTCCTGACTCCACAAAGCGAGAGCGCAGCTTCTCCGTTTTATCATGAAATATTGGGGTTGCCAGACTTGTCATGTTTTAGCCTATGTTTTGTTACTCAGAATTGTATTAGACACAGACTGTTTTTAGGACCTTTGATGTATCAGAAACCAGAGAAGACCTAGAGTGCAAAACTCTTACAGACTCCATGTCTACTCAATAAATCATTGGAACCATCTAAAAGCTCTGAATGTGATCAAATACTTTATAGCTGGAGGAGCCGAATGACTCGTATCCCTCAACCTCCCTGATTAAATAAGTGACATAAGAAGAACATCTACATGTCCCTTAAGCAGTGACAGATAAAGATCAAGCACCTCCAATCCCAGAATCATGTTTTAGCATGGGAAAGACATCCAACGGGCTATCCACAGAGATGTCAGTGAGGGTCGTCCATGTCATGTTTAAAGGCGATGTACAGGATGATCATGCCTGCTGATCAAGACACCGCAACTGTGCAGCAGAGGTCCCGATCAGCCTCATGAGCTAGCCGGCATGTATATTTGTAGATTTTAGATGTCGCAAAAAACTTTAATGGCTGTATCTGAAGCAGCTGGATTAAACCATGAACAGTGTGTATGCCCTGTATCATTAACCCCTTAAGGACGGAGCCCTTTTTCACCTTAAAGAGTAGCTCCCACCATCCTATTTTTTTTTTCTGTCCCTGCCTATTGCCAATCTATCCCTAACCCCCTCCCTGCTTTTAATTTTTATTTTTACTATATTAAAAATGCCTTTTGTCTGCCTGGCAGTGTGCTCACTACCAGGCAGACTTCCCCAGCAGGCACCACGTCACTGATGCCTGCTGGGGGGGGACTTCCGCCCTTAGTTCATCTACACAGGGTGCCTCCAGCTGTTTCACCACTAGAACTCCCAGCTTGCCCTGACATCTATTGGCTGTCAGGGCATGCTGGGAGTTGTAGTATTGAAACAGCTGGAGGCACCCTGTGTAGATAAACTATTAGTTACATGCGGCGCTAGCCCGTCCCTTCCGTCTCCCTCCCCCGCGCCATACCCCGTTCCCTCCATCACAAACCCCCCCCCCCCCGCATACCCCGTTCCCACCATCACAAACCCCCCTCCCGCATACCCCGTTCCCTCATTACACTTACTGCAGAGTCCGGCAGCTGGCGTGCAGGGACAGCGGCGGCGGCGATGTGCGGGAGGAGTGGCCTCCCAGCCAGTGGCCGGGGAGCCAATGCGCTCGCTCCCTGCCTGTCTGATTGACAGGCAGGGAGCGAGCGCAGGCTGAATGAAAAAGGACCGATGCCCGGCCGCATCAGTCCTTTTTCAGGCGTGACGTCACGCCAGGCTGCAGTCGGCCACTAGGAGGGAGACCCCTAGTGGCCGGTTTACAAATGTAAATTAAACCATTTATGTATAAAAAAAAAAAATAATAAAAGTATATTAGAGATATGTTGTAGTACATAAGTACTACAACATATCAAAAAATAAAGTTGGTGACAGTGCCCATTTAAGGATTGAGCCCTTTTTCGCAATTCTGACCACTGTCGCTTTACGAATTAATAACTCGAAAATGCTTTTACCGAATATTCTGATTCTGGGATAGTTTTTTCGTGACATATTCTACTTTATTTTTGTGGTACATTTTCGGCATTACTTGCATTCTTTTTTGGTGAAAAATCCCAAAATTTCATGAAAATTTAGAAAATGTTGCATTTTTCTAAATTTGAAGCTCTCTACTTGTAAGGAAAATGGATTCCCAATAAATGTAATTTTTATTCACAAATACAATATGTCCACTTTATGTTGGCATCATAAAACGGACATATTTTTACGTTTTGAAAAATTTAGAGGGCTTCAAAGTAGAGCAGCAATTTTCAAAAATGTCATGAAAATTGCAAAATCTGAAGGGACAGATGTTACAGAACTACAACTCCCAGCATACCTGGGCAGTCTAGGCACGCTGAGAGTTGTAGTTTGGCAACATCTGGAGGGCTACCGTTTGGGCACCACTGTAACAGTGGTCTTTAAACTGTGACCCTCCAGATGTTGGTGTTGGTGCTTGGTGTTCCTGGCCTTTGGGTATATGACAGGTAGTCTTTTTAGGTATTACCCATCTTGGGTCCCTATTTATGTTTTATATTGCATTGCTGCTCCCTATGTTACATCAATGTATGTTAGATATTATATCTATTGTTACGATATCATAAGTATGCAGCTATGCCAGTCTTACACTATGTATGCTCTTGACTGAATGCCTACATTACCCATACCAGGTCCACTGGCACTTGTTGTCTCCTGCGTAAGGTCATCCTCTGCCTTTTACTATTTTTTAAAATTGTTTTTTATTGTCTTATAAAGATTGTTATACTTTTTGAAATAATATTAGTATTGTGGGTCTCTTTGTTTTTGGCTATATATCGGTACCCCCGGGACCTACATACGGCACGTATTGTTTTGCCGTTTTTGTTGTTTGGCTAAATTAAAACTGCATTAAAACTAAATTAAAACTAAAACTGCAACCAGCATGCCCAGTTATCATGCACATGCACACTCAACGTTACCAGTCTAACAGTGCCATCTGTTTCATTCCAGCACAGCTGCATCCTTATGATTTATTACACTAACGGGCCATGTGATCACCAGCCTGACCAACAGAAATCAGTGTTTAAAGGACCAGTCAAATCTAACAAAACTTATCCCCTATCTGCAGGTTAAGGTATAAGTGTCAAGTCAACCGCTTTGATCCCCTGAAATTTGGTAATGAACACGAACGCTGCATCTCTAGCTCTCCCATAGAGATGTATGGAGGGGGCGTGTCAGCTGCAGTTTCGAGCTGTGGTCAACAAACTTCATTCATGCCCGGGTAGGAAATCATGGGAAGTCCCAGCAGTCTTACCTGCCATGATCTGAAACTTATTCCTTATGCTGCAGATAGGGGATATGTTTTTTTTAAGACTGGATAACTCCTTTTTCCTCTTAAGGACGCAGGGCGTACCTGTACGTCTTGCGCTTACATCAGGGATCTAACGCAGGGTCATGGGTTGGTCCTGGCCGCTAACGGTAGCTGGGACCTGGGGCTAATACCGGACATCACCAATCACGGTGATGTCTGGAATTAACCCTTTACGCATCTAAAGTAAAAAAAGAAAGCATTCCTGGCTGCTCGGTCAGGCTGATCCTGTGTGTCCAATCGGCGTTTATTCCAAGCCTCAGATCCAGGCTTGAGCAATCGACCGCCGATAACACTGATCAATGCAATGCTATGTAAATAAAAATAAACATAAACATATGTGGAATGCAGCATGCGTAAATACTGAATACGTAAAAAAAAAAAATTTCCAAAGTCCAAAATAGCGATTTTTTGGGTCAATTTCTATACCATACAAAATTGAATTAAAAGCGATCATAAAGTCTGATCAAAACAAAAATGGTACAGATAAAAACTTCAGATCACAGCACAAAAAAATTAGCCCTAATACCGCCTCATATGCGGAAAAAAAAAAAGTTATAGGGGTCAGAAGGACATTTTTAAACGTATTAATTTTCCTGCATGTAGTTATGATTTTTTCAAGAAGTATGACAAAATCAAACCTATATAAGTAGGGTATCATCTTAATCATATGGACCTACAGAATAAAGATAAGGTGTCATTTTTGACCGAAATATTTACTGCGTGGAAATGGAAGCCCCCTTAATTTACAAAATGGTGTTTTTTCTTCAATTTTGTCACACAAGGTTTTTTTTCTTTGTTTCGCCGTAGATTTTTGGGTGAAATGACTGATGTCATTACAAAAAATGAAAATGCTGAGTTCTTAAGGGGTTATTGTATCTGTCCTAGATCAGTTGACTTCCTGTGAACTACAGGATGTCATCAACATTTTGATCAGATCTCTTGTGGCAGCTAATAGACTCTCTCCCCACCCAGCTCCATCTGTATACTGCTGCTGCTATATTACCATGGCAGTATTTTCCAAGCAGTATGCCTCCACCTATTTGGCAGTCCAGGTATGGTGGGAGTTGTAGTTTTGCAATAGCTGGCACACTGTTTGGAAAACACTGTGCTATGGAATCAGGTAATATCATAGCCATACACCTCCCCTCCCTGCTTTATCTGTATACTGCTGCTGTATCACTGTGGGATATGGATATATAGTAGTTATACTCCTTGCCAGAAGCTATATTCACATGTTGCATTTTTTGGAGTCGGTGGTGGATCGCCCTGGACCGTCTGGAAGGAGGAGGAGGAGCGGAGGCGGTATCAGCTGATTCCGCACACTTTCTCTAATTGGCTTCAGGCTTTTGCCATTCTGGCGAGTGTTGTGGGGGAGAAGGCGCCTGAGAACTGCTCGGCTCTGTTTTGTTATTTGGATTCGGTGGGTGAGGCTTACAGGGTGTATGTGGGTAATGCTTGGCTCCGTTATGACGAGCAGTTCTGTCAGAGGAAGGCTGTGCGCCCAGCCTTGCGCTGGGGCCATAAGGACATAAGTCTTTGGATGCGCCTCATGTCTGGTTCTAGGTCAGGGGGCAGGCAGTCCGCGCCAAGGCTCCGGGCGGTCGGCGGGAGGGGGAAAAGGGTGCTGCTGGCAGTTCAATGAGGGGCAGTGTAGATTTGGAGCGGAGTGCCGCTTTAAACATGAGCTGTGGGGGCACTCACGGTTTGTCATGCTGCTTCCGCCGGGGCAAGTGAAAAGGGGCTGGAGAGGCTGACCAGAAGAGGAGCGATGCCGGTGAGGTTAGCAGAGATGCTGCTGTTCCTCGCACGGTACCCAAATAGGTGGGCTGCGGAGTTGCTTGGAGAGGGGTTTTCGTTGGGTTTTAGGATTTGTGTGGGGTGTGGAAGGGTGTGGGGGTGCGCAATTTGGCTACGGCAATGACGCACCCGGAGGTTATGGTAGAAAAAGCTGTTATGGCAGGTGGCGCTAGACCGTATGGCAGGGCCGTTTGCTTTGCTGCCTTTGCATGACTTGTGTCTATTCCCCTTGGGGTTGGTCCTGAAGAAGGACCTTAACAAGTTCCGCCTCATCCACCATCTCTCCCACCCGGGGGATCGTCGGTGACCGATGGAATTGACCCGGAGCTTTGTGCGGTGTCGTACACCTCGTTCGATGAGGCGTTAGGTTGGGTGTGGAAATATGGTCAGGGGCCCTGTTGGCCAAGACCGATATTGAAGCAGCATTTCTGTTGTTGCCGGTACATCCGGATAGTTTCCATCTCCTGGGTTGTAGTTGCGGGGGGGGGGGGGGGGGGTTGTGGATTTATGTCTCTGAATGGGTTGTTCAATTTCGTGTGCTTATTTTGAGAGTTTTAGCACGTTTTTGGAAAGGGTGGTGAGGTCCGAGGCTCAGGTTGCGTTGATGCTCCACTATCCTAGATGATTTTTTGTTTTTGGGGCCGGGTGGTTCAGCGTTATGTGGTATATTGTTGCAGACAATGGAGAGGATGGCCCGTTTGTTTGGGATCCCATTGGCGCCCGATAAGACTGAGGGTCCGGCTACCGAGATCAAGTTTCTGGGGATTGTGATAGATACTGTAGCCTTGGAGTGCCAGCAACCCTCTGACAAGTTGTCGGAACTGCAGGCGGCGGTGGCTTCGGCTGTTCGTAAGTTGCAGTTGCAGGATTTGCAGTCTCTGTTGGGTCGTTTGAATTTTGCATGTCGCACCATGCCTATGGGGCTGGTGTTCTGTTGGAGGTTGGCGGCTGTCACCTCGGGCGTTCGGTGGCCTCACCATTACGCGCGGTTGTCGGCGGTTGTGAGGGCTGACTTTGTGGTGTGGCAGTCCTTTTTGGAGCATTACAACGGGCGGGCGGTGGTCATGGCAGGGTTGGTGTCCAGTTGTGATTTGGAGCTGTATACGGATGCAACTGGCAGTGGGGGTTTCCGGGCATACTGGCAGGGTCGGTGGTGTGCGGGTGTTTGGTCGGCTGTCACGCCCCCTCCCATAGACTTGCATTGAGGGGTTGGGGTGTGATGTCACATGGGGGCGGAGTCGTGACGTCACGATCTTCCGTCCCCGTGGTCAGGATGGTATTAGCCTCAGGGCCTCCAGCGGTTCCAGAAACCATTACAGGTTGGTGCAGCATGGTAGAATGCGGAGGTCCCCAGCGGCGGGACCCCCGTGATCAGACATCTTATCCCCTATCCTTTGGATAAGATGTCTAGGGGCAGAGTACCCCTTTAAACTCTTGCTGGAAGTTCCTCTACAAACACAGCTGCAGTGTCCCACTATATTGTTTCCTTCCAACTTTGAGTTGTTGAAATACATAACTCCAACACGAGTGCAGTTTCCAAGTACAGCCTCTGCTGCCAGAGAAGTCTGTTCTTTCATTTGATATGCTGTATTTTCAGTGTCAATAGGGCATGAAAGGTCAGGGGCTCAAGTGGTGATCCAGTACAGAATCACGTGTTCTTCTGTACTCCAGCCCATCCTGTGTGGCAGATGCTGCTTCAGTGTCTGTCTTGGGCCCTCTCTCTTTGAGACTCTCTATGATCTACAGAATTATGCAAAGGTATGCAATAGTTAATGTATTTGTATTTTCTATGCACTTGTTACTTTAATAATCCTGTTATCATGGACCTTGTTGTTAGGGCATGCAGAGGTGAACATGTGACTTATCTGCCATATGGGAAGGCTCTAAATTGTCCCTTTATATACTGTGGCTAGAGTTTAGCGTTCGGTCTAGTGCATGCTGAGATACAGTTTGGTGAGGAGTAAAGTCTGTCTGTGAGGTGATCCTGAAGGAGGCCTTAGGCCTAGTCTACCAACCACGCATCTACTACCAGTTAACACCACTACCCAGGTGAAAGTCAAAGCCTTGCGGTAAGCCTAAAGTCTTGGGGATATAATTCAAGTCAAATCTAGCAAGTTAGTCAAGTCCAAGTCACTAAAGTCTAACGTGGGCTGCACATAAGTCAAGCCAATCATATACAGCATAATCAACTATAGGTCCCAGCAAGCCGATAAGCTTCCATAAGTTTGCCCTGAAACTCCTTCACGCTAATCTGAGCTATAAAAGATTGTACCATCTTTTCAACCTCAGTAAAGCAAGCCGGTTAACTGTAACCTTGCGTCGGAGTAATTATTTGCCCCGTGCATGGCACAGGTGAAGCTGACCTACCTCGGGTGGTGTATAGGTCAACCACGCCCTGGCGTCACGAAAAAGTTTAATGCACAAATTGCCCTCAACGACGCCACATTTATGTGTGTACATCCCTGTGTGGTACCTGTGAGGATGATGAGTGTAGTAGTCCAGGGTAGCTGATAGTAGTAGTCCCTTAGAAAAAGTCTATTGTGATGTCATGGATTGCTTTGTGGCTGGCTAGCCCTGTTGATCCCCTGTGATCTGTGTTAGAAATAACACCCACTAGACATGGCAGGAGCACAGCTCCTGAGTCCAGATCATCACTATATAGCACCTTCCTATGACACTATAAAAAAGAGATGTTCTTCCCTAAAATCATTGCTTTTGTGTGTGTGTAATAATCCGTATGAACACAGCAGTCACTGTAGTCTTCTGTTGGTTGCGTTTGGTATGGCAGCTCAAACCCATTTTGTTCTTATTTTGGGAAATCCATTTAATGGGAGGGACCCCTTTTTTCTATGTAACCCTTCCCTAGTTAAGATGATTTTAGGCATTCAAGAAAGTGGAGGGTTTAATTCATGTCTTTGATGTGTGGTGTGTTCAATGTGTTCGCCTACTGTGGATTTTCGTTACCCAAAGGCCAGTTGGCAACCACTAAACAAAAGTTCCCATCCTCCAAATAACTGGGCGAACCTGTTGTACCCATAGCACTAAAGCAACTTCTCTAGATCAGACTTGTAGATTCTGTGTCTCTTGTCTTGATAATTTATTCTCTCCAGAAAAGTATGAATATAAAGTATAGAGCATGGTAACGAAGTGTTGTTACTAGACTTTCTCCATTGTATCCACTAAAAGCTTCTTGTCGTAAATCACATAAGACTCTTGCTCATTGGAATCTAAAAATATCTCGGCTTTTGTGTGTTCTATCTTTATATAGGGGCTCAAATGCTTAGTAGATCTTTCCAAGGTTTTTGATCATTTCCCAGTTTCCAAGCTTTGCAGGTTATATAGAAGTATAATGGATTTCACAATTATATATAGAGCACACGGGGTGCGTTGTGCTATTACACCGCAGGTAGGTTACATTAAAAAAAAATTACCTTTATAGAACATTTCCAATCACTTCTGTTTGCTGCCGGTTGGTTTCTCAAAAATCCTTGAATCTGTGTAAAATAGATGTATATTATGGCTTTGAAAATGATATAATTGCATTGTCCCTGCTCATTGGTTGGGTTGGGATGGTGGTTTAAGCTGTTTTTCTCTGTGTTTTATGCTTTTGTACTGTCTAGTGCTTCATTGTTATTAGGGATGAGCAAATCGAATCTGACTAATCCAAATTTGTTCCGAATTTCAGGAAAAATTTGATTCGCAACGAATGCGAATATTGTCACAATTCTATCCCGCAAATCGCTTCATTAAACTCCATTTAGTGTGGTCCAGGCTGCAGGGCATCTAAAATGGCAGATCCACATGTGAGGACATGGGGCAAGGAATCCTGGGAAGGCAGGAAATAGGGTAGGCTTGGGTACCCTGAATCACATGCAGCCTATCAGCAGCCAGTCACCCCTGTGATGTCACAGCCCTATATAATCAGCAGCCATATTGCGGCCAGTCACTTCAGCCTTTCACTGCAGAGAGATTGATAGGGACAGACAGCGCTGTGTGTTGCACAGAAAAGCTTTTTCCAGCAGCGATTCACCTAGTCAAGTCACTAGTCAAGTCAGAGTTCTGTTGCACAGAGAGAGGGACAGAAAACAGTGTGTTTTGCACAGAAAAGTAGGGATGAGCGAATCGAAGCTGACGAACCCGAATTCCTTACGAATTTCATGAAATATTCGATTTGACTATCAGCATTCATTGACCCCTGTGATGTCACAGCCCTATATAATCGGCAGCCATTTTGCTGCTGCTCATTTCATCCTTGCACTCAGAGAGAGAGGACGGACTGCGTGAGTGTGAATTGCTTATACCATAGCGTACCACTGGCAACTGCTAGTCACATCAGCATTGCGGACAGACAGGAGTGCAGTGCTTTGGTGTTCTCACTGAGAAGGATCTTACAATATATAAACCTCCTATTCATGTTATTGAGCATTTCATCAGAGAGGGGCAGATAGATTTTCGTTGCCTCATACAAATCAACAAGCTGCCTAAACTTTATGAACCATCTCATCACCTATAGCACTGCAAAAAAAAAGTGAAAAAAAAGTTAACAAAGGTCATTTAACCCCTTCCCTAATAAAAGTTTGAATCACCGCCCTTTTCCCATAAAAAAAAAAACTGTGTAAATAAAAATAAACATAAGTGGTATCGCCACGTCCGGAAATGTCCGAACTATAAAAATTTATCGTTAATTAAACCGCACGGTCAATGGCGTACGCGCAAAAAAATGCCAAAATCCAAAATAACATCTTTTTATATCATGAAAAAAATTAATAAAAAGCGATCAAAAAGTCTGATCAATACAAAAATGGTACCAATAAAAACTTCAGAACGCGGCACAAAAAATTAGTCCTCATAGCGGCCAATACGCGGGAAAATAAAAAAGTTATAGGGGTTAGAAGATGAGAATTTTTATTCTTAAATTTTTCTGCATGTAGTTATGATTTTTTTTCCAAAGTACCACAATATCCAACCTATATAAGTAGGGTATCATTTTAACCGTATGGACCTACAGAATAAAGATAAGGTGTTATTTTTTCCGAAAAATGCACCGCGTAGAAACGGAAGCCCACAAAATTTACTAAATGACATTTTTTCTTCAATTTTGTTGCACAATGAATTTTTTTTCCGTTCCGCCATGGATTTTTGGGTAAAATGACTAATGTCACTACAAAGTAGAATTGGTGGCGCAAAAAATAAGCCATCATTTGGAATTTTATGTGCAAAATTGAAAGCGTTATGATTTTTAGAAGGTGATGAGGAAAAAATGTAAGTGCAAAAACGGAAAAACCCTGCGTCCTTAAGGGGTTAATGGAGCAAGCTTTGTATAACATGATTATATCTCTGCAGAGTAAACATTTATAATCTGTTTTATTTTCCCTCAGGGGAGGAACTGTAGTGGGGCTAGAGGTTAATACTACAAATTACTCATAATAGTCAGGGGCTTATCAGAGACCTATGGGCCATCATAATAAGGGATTGAAAACACTAGTGATAAAGGGGAACCTGCACTGTAAAAATGACTTAGTCGCAGATGGGTGCTCTGCTCTTCAGGTTCAGATTCCATAACCGTCCATAAACATCAAATGCAAAAAAGTGGCACTCCAAAGGTGGCAAAAAAAAAGTGTTCTTTTATTCACCCATCAAGTACAAAAAATGCGACGTTTCAGCCTCACCATGAGGCCTTTCTCAAGCCTTGAGAAAGGCCTGAATTGTCGCATTTTTTCTACTTGATGGGTGAATAAAAGAACACTCTTTTTTGCCACTAGAGATGAGCGAACTTACAGTAAATTCGATTCGTCACGAACTTCTCGGCTCGGCAGTTGATGACTTTTCCTGCATAAATTACCGTATTTACTGGGGTATACCACGCACCGGCCTATAACACGCACCCTCATTTTACCAAGGCTATTTGGGTAAAAAAAGTTTTTTACCCAAATATCCATGGTAAAATGAGGGTGCGCGTGTACACCCTGATACACCCCCAGGAAAGGCAGGGGGAGAGAGGCCGTCGCTGCCCGCTTCTCTGCCCCTGCCTTTCCTGGGGTCTAGAGCCCTGCTGCCGCCGCTTCTCTCCTGCTGGCTATCTGCGCCGCTGCCCGTTCTCTCCCCCTGACTATCGGTGCCGGCGCCGATAGCCAGGGGGAGAGAAGTGGCGCCGACAGCCAGGGGGAGAGAAGGGGCAGCGGCACCCATTGCCGGCGCCATTTCCCCGTTGCCTCCCCCCATCCCCGGTTGCATAATTACCTGTTGTTGGGGTCAGGTCCGCGCTGCTTCAGGCCTCCGGCGTGCGTCCCCTGCGTCGTTGCTATGCACGGCGCGGCGCACTGACGTCATGCGCCGCGCCGTGCAGCGCATAGCAACGACGCAGGGGACGCACGCCGGAGGCCTGAAGCAGCGCGGACCCGACCCCGACAACAGGTAATTATGCAACCGGGGATGGGGGGAGACAACAGGGCAGCGGCGCCGGCAATGGGTGCCGCTGCCCCTTCTCTCCCCCTGGCTGTCGGCGCCGCTGCCCCATTGCCGGCGCCGCTTCTCTCCCCCTGGCTATCGGTGCCGGCACCGATAGTCAGGGGGAAAGAACGGGCAGCGGCGCCGATAGCCAGGGGGAGAGAAGGGCCGGCAGCCGGGCTCTAGACCCCAGGGCAGGCAGGGGCAGAGAAGCCGGCAGAGCTGGCTGTCTCTGCACCTGCAAAGCCGCTGCAGTTCATTGATTTAAAGCGCCCGCTTTAAATCATTGAACTGCAGCGGCTTATCGGCGTATAACACGCAGGTAGACTTTAGGCTAAAAATTTTAGCCTAAAAAGTGCGTGTTATACGCCGATAAATACGATAGTTCAGCTTTCCGGTGCTCCGGTGGGCTGGAAAAGGTGGATACAGTCCTAGGAGACTCTTTCCTAGGAATGTATCCAACTTTTCCAGCCCACCGGAGCACCTGAAGGCTGAATTAATTTACGCAGGAAAAGTCATCAACTGCCGAGCCGAGAAGTTCGCGACGAATCAAATTTACTGTAAGTTCGCTCATCTCTATTTGCCACCTCTGGAGTGCAGCTTTTTTGCTTTTAATAATTAGGGATTGGGTTTCTCCTGATTTTTCTTGACTCCAAAAACTACACTTCTGGCTGGATAATGTTTTTCAGGTTTTCACAGCTTCTTTTAGTGGTTTTAGTGGTTAGTAAATAATAAAATGTTATTACAATTACAATTCATAAAGTGCATTATTACATATCATTTGTCATTATTAAAGATCCATATATCCGCACAGCATTGATGCAATATTCCCTTTCATACAAAGGAGATAATGATTTGCCTTCCTTAAAAATCCATTCCATATTATGCAATTCTGAAGCATCATCGGCTGCATAGTTTGTTATCCCAAGTTTATTGTTGTGTAAAGAACTCCACAGAACGCAAGATAAATGTGTGTTATTATTTTGTACTGAACTGAGGGAAAGTAATTTAGTTTCATTATTTGCAGCAGAAATGAGATGCATTCACATTATTGGGCAAGAGTATGAATTCACTCGCATCTCAATTATCTTATTGATGTCAATTTAACATGAAAGCCTTTCGGATTGGAGACACATAATGGATTGGCTTCTGTTAAAGATACAAAGAATCTGTGTTTGGAGACTAAATATAATTTAGAAAAACTTGATGAAAGTGTTTAAAGGGGTTCTCCGAGGCTTAGCTTTTGTTTTCCCCCATTGCTATTTTGAAAAATTAAAAAGCTTTATAAAGTACTTATGCAGAAGCCTGCTACAAAATGTGTTTTGTGGTTGGTTAAGTGAAGATCATGATGTCAGAATTACATGACTAGGGGATATTATAGCTGCAGGTACCTTTTTAACCAACCACTTACACCATTACTTACTCCTCCCCCCCCCCCAATACCTCCCTTTTCCTTAAGGAAGACAAGACACAGTGTTGGTACAAAAAGGCCACAGCAGCCCACTTTATTAAATAACCAATTAAAACATTGTAAACATAACCGTTGTATGAACATCATACATATAAACACAACCAACAACAAC
The DNA here is from genome assembly GCF_029499605.1 of Hyla sarda. Taxonomy (NCBI): domain Eukaryota; kingdom Metazoa; phylum Chordata; class Amphibia; order Anura; family Hylidae; genus Hyla; species Hyla sarda. The sequence goes on from NC_079195.1 coordinate 201,760,609, forward strand.
TTATAACTTATTCCTAGCGCAGGAGAAGAACCTGAAGCCACCGTTGTTGAACCAAAATTGGGTGGGGCTTCACTTATTCCTAGACGTAGCTCACCTGCCCAGGAGTACCATTTGTGAAGCCCACAAAACTTCCTCTGCCCATGACCACCTGGAACCGCTCCCAGTCCACCTCCACACTCCATCCAATACGGTCATCATGCCGTCCAATGGTGCCTCCAGATCCCTCACTTGACCCCGCTGCTGCGACAACTCAACCGAAAAAAGAAAAAAGGGCGGGCGGGCACTTTCTTCTGGCCACGCGCCGACTGTCGACTCTCCACCTAGACCTGGCCTTTTAACCCCTCTCCTGACTCCTCCCCTTGCCCTGCCCTTAACCCCCATCCATTAATCCCTTCTTAGCATAATCCCCACCTGTCATGTGCCCCTCCGGTCCTATACTATCCCCTACAGGGCCTCCTTCTTGGTCGAATGTGAATACAGTGATCCCTAAACTTACAGTGGCCTCTGGTTACAATATTTTCCACATACAGTGGTCTTTTCTGGACAATTGTAACTTGAACCCAAACTTAACATACAATTCTACAGACACTCCAGAACTGCGAAACGTGTCAATAGCTGGAAGATCTGACAAACGAGAATGGGCATTCACTGGTAAAGCACCTGTATTACTGAAGTGCATGCACTGACTGGTGTCTGTTAGCTCTTTTTACAGTACAGGGAGGTATTACATGTTCTGTACTACTCTTTACCTGTGCCAGGGTTATCTTCTCCTTTGGACACCAGATAAGGGCGGCTCCATTTAACTTTTTTGGGACACTGTGTATACTGTACAGGACTGAAGAAACTCCTGTCCTCTACATAGACAGTGATTTACAGCTTCCATCAGATCTTTATTACTTTTAAACGTAAGGACTTGCTGTATCTGTATGAGTTATCTTCTTATTTTTACTTAAAGGAGTACTCCACCCCTAGACATCTTATCCCCTATCCTGTCAGTCTACATCCCGGCATCCCAGTAATCCTCTGCATGGAGCAAACTCCATTCTGTTCCGGGTTACAAGTGACCACGGCCATCACGCCCCCTCTCAAAGACATTAATGGAGGGGGGCATGAGGACCACAACCCTCCAAAGCCTAGCAAGGTGGACATTCTAAACATAAATGATTAGAACACCAGGTTGCCGGGCCAAGATCAAGGGGGGTCCCAGACATGTTATCCCCTATCCTTTGGATTTTAAACTTTGGTAAAGGAAAACCGTCATCAATGTCACTAGCACAACCTGTTGGAATAGGCTTGTAATGCGGGTAACACTGAATTAAATGGTACTTACTCTGCCAGATCCGTAACTCTGTTCCACCGTTATGTTTCTTATTCAGTTGCAGGCTTGGAGCATGGGCAGAGCTTGATGACATCATGGCTGATTCTTGCTCCCTGAAGTATCCTGCATCCACGCTGCTCAGAAGCTCGCAGCTCCTCCCTGATTGGCTAAGGCCGCATACAACTCCCTCCACTCTCATCATTGAAAGGAGTACATTAATCTTCTGAACACTGGTGAAATGAGAAAGCAACAGCTGTGATGTCAGCGTGCTCCTGAAGCTCTGCCTGTGCCCCAATCCTGCAATGGAATAAGAACGGCCGAAGTGACGGATCTGGTGAGGGTGAGTATCATTATAATCAGTGTCTCCTGCACTACATATTTGTGACTATTTTCTTCTATCTTTTTATGTGATAACACTGAAGAAATTACCCTCTGCTACAATGTAAAGTAGTGAGTGCACAGCCTGAATAACAGTGTTTAGAGGGGTACTCCACCCTAGACATTTTATCCCCTATCCTTTGGATAGATGTCTGGTCTTGCAGACCCCCGAGTCATCACTGCATGGAGCTAAGTTTTCTCCGTGCATGAGGACTCATGATACAGGGGCCAGAGTATCGTGATGTCATGGCTCCGCCCCCTCATGACGTCAAGCTCTGTCCCCTCAATGCAAGCCTATGGGAGGGGGCGTGGTGGCCATGCACTGCAGCACAAAGGAGTATGCACGGAACCAGGCTAGTCAGAAACTGACTAAACCCAATGGCTTTAATATTGACCGAACTGGAGCAAGGTAAGTACTTCATTATCTTATGCAGCAAGTCATTCTTGGGATAACTATGAACAAAAAAAAATTACATTTATAACTTAAAATACATTATAGCTTGTGCGTATATGCAGATTACAATCTAGTTCAGATGTAAGGAGTAGCATTACAGTAAGAAAGCAGAACGGACACAATGAAGATGTCAGAATAAAAGAAAAGACCGTTCATATTATTTCAGACACCTCATTGAGACCATTTGGTGACAGAGTGCTCAATTTGTACATCTAAATACAGTAACTTTCAATAACTTTAAATGTAATTGTAAGATCCTCTTATAGAAAATCTATTGGAATGATACTGATTGGGCTCACCGCAGAACAATGCCTTGATAGACCATGTTACATAAATGTGCTTTTTATGTTCTTCCTATGTTTATTACGCCTTGTATGTAGTGCTTGTGTGGTTGGACTCACATATTGCGGTGAGAAGCAGCATTGAATCAAATAAATGACATATCTAGACTGGCAGTAAGATGGTGTTCAATATTGAACATTTCTTCAGTGCTGCATGATGTGAATGAATCAGCACCATGTGTTATTTCTTTACAGCACTTACATCTTTCTTTGTGACATTTGTAACTTCCTGTTTTCAAAAGTTTACCAAAAATGTTGCATTGCAATTTTTTGCTGCATTGTTGTTTTATTTGGCTAGAAGCTAGCATGCTTTTCGAGGTGGATGCTCTCCTCTATGTTAATCTTGGTTGCTTCAGAAGACTGCTTTGTAAAAAGGCATCTTGTTGAAAAATATGCCAGTTGCTCTGAAGAATGATCCTAAAAAAATATTTTTTCTTAAAACTATAGATATATACCTGGGGTCTAAAGTTCACTCAGAACTACAGTTCTGAGAAAATTGATTTTCTAAGTATCTCACACAATGCAACCACATTCATTACCTCTACCTCAGGGGCATAGCTTGAAACCACAAGGCCCCGGTGCAAAAAATTGCTTTGTTAAACCTCCCCTTCCCCCAACCCCCTTATGGCCGCAATAGATGCCTCCACTTCAGAAAACAATCCCAGACACTTAGAGAATGGTTTCAAAAGAAGAACTATCCGGAAAAAGTTCTTAATCATGCATATAACTGTGTTAAAAGAAAACAAACGGAGCCAAGTGGATTGCCCCAAAACCAACAAGAGAATTGACAACAGGTCCATTTAGGACAGGGCCATGTTCTCTGCCAAGTATATCAGTATTTTTAGAATTTAATCATCGGCTTATAGGCCCACTTTGTCAGTCCTGGCCCAATCTGGATATCATTAGTGATGGAATCATTCTGTCGAAGGGCCAGAGGCTCAATTACCAATGCAAATAACAACAGTAACAGTGGACTACCTTGCCTTGTCTGCACATACAAATCAAAAAAGGTTGATTAAAATTTGTGGAACAACACATTTGCCCAAGGAGTCTGATAGAGTATCACCACCCACTGGAGAAAAATCAGACCTAAGCCAATTTTAAGAAGGACCCATGGTAGATAATTACACTCCATGGAATCAAACACCTTGGCAGTATCGAGACAGGTCAAGGCCCACTCCTGATGCTAGACAAGGCTCAGTTGTACCAGCACCTAAGTATGCCTAAAATTGTCAGAGGATGAGTGTCCTGGCATAAAGCCCACATGGTACCTGTGCATCACCCCTAAAATTACTTTATTCAAGCGGGTTGCCATAATCTTAGCAAATATTTTGTAATCTACATTGAGCAGGGAAATTGGTCTGTATGACCCATATTCCTCTGGTGCCCCCCTTCACCCGGCTTAAGAAGGACCATGAAAGTGGCATCATAAAAAGAGTAGGGCAGTCTATCAATGCACAAGGCTTTAGCATAGGTCTTGGTTGGACCAATCTTGGGTACTTCTTATACACCTTAGCAGGTATCCTGTCAAGACCAGGTGATTTCAGCTCCAATAACTCCAGAGATTCCAGCAGTAAAGTTGAACAGGAGACATCTTCTAAACCTAAGGCAGTAACAGATCAGTATACTGAGATTGGCTACAGTAAAGCATGGTATAAAAAGCTTGAAACTGCTCTGCAATCTCAACCACAAACAAAAGAACATTGTTCACACTTGAGCGGATACTCAACACAGTCGGGGACCTTTTCTGCTACTGAACTAGGTGAGCTAAGAGCTTGAGACTGGTTCTCCAACTCAAAATACATTTGCTTAGTAAAAATCAAGGCGCTGGGCTTTTTCCTGCAAGTGAGGTAAATACTATGTCCCCGCACCAAGCTACTCCAGCATCCTCACCTCAGAGGGCTCAGCTACATAGGCCGCCTCAAGAGAGCGACACTTATCAGAGAACTTAACCTACTGCCTAAACATAGATCTCTCAACCAAGAAGATGGTGGAAACGTTATCACCAATTTAATAACAAATTACGGATGATAAATATTATTTAGAACCCCTACATTCTTTAACAAGGTGGTCTCCCGAAGCAATGGAGGTTAACAAACAGGAAAGCACCTGCATTTTTGGTAACTCAAAAGAAAAAATAGTCCAGTGCAACGCCAATGTGGCCAAAACGTTCTTGTCTTTTTGCATCTATTAAAACAGGTGCGTTACAGGTAATACACAAAAAGTCATGGTCAGCTTAGTGCGTTTGGTGGTTGCCTAGTTTATCAAAAGCCACATTTTTGCCAATGCTCTGAAAAAAGGAAGTTGTAAATGTCACAAACAAAGATGTCTGTGTTGTAAAGAAATAACACATGGTGCTGATTCATTCACATCACATACAGTGGGGATCAAAAGTTTGGGCACCCCAGGTAAAAATTTGTATTAATGTGCATAAAGAAGCCAAGGAAAGATGGAAAAATCTCCAAAAGGCATCAAATTACAGATTAGACATTTTTATAATATGTCAACAAAAGTTAGATTTTATTTCCATCATTTACACTTTCAAAATAACAGAAAACAAAAAATTGGCGTCTGCAAACGTTTGGGCACCCTGCAGAGTTAATATCTTGTACTGCCCCCTTTGGCAAGTATCACTGCTTGTAAACTCTTTTTGTAGCCAGCCAAGAGTCTTTCAATTCTTGTTTTAGGTATCTTTACCCATTCTTCCTTACAAAAGTCTTCCAGTTCTTTGAGATTTCTGGGCTGTCTGTCATGCACTGCTCTTTTAAGATCTATCCATAGATTTTCAATTATGTTGAGGTCAGGAGATTGTGAAGGCCATGGCAAAACCTTCAGTTTACGCCTCTTGATGTAATCCCCCGTGGATTTCGAGGATCATTATCCATTTGTAGAAGCCATCCTCTCTTTAACTTCAGCTTTTTCACAGATGGCATCAAGTTAGCATCCAAAATTTGCTGAAATTTTATTGAATCCATTTTTCCTTCTACCCGTGAGATGTTCCCTGTGCCACTGGCTGCAATACAACCCCAAAGCATGATTGATCCACCCCCATGCTTAACAGTTGGACAGAGGTTCTTTTCATTAAATTCTGTTCTCCTTCTTCTCCAAACGTACCTTTGCTCATTGCGACCAGAAAGTTGAATTTTAACCTCATCGGTCCACTGAACTTGTTTCCAAAATGCATCAGGCTTGTCTATATGTTCATTTGCAAAGTTCCAAATGCTGATTTTTGTGGTGAGGACGTAGAAGAGGTTTTCTTCGGATGACTCTTCCATGAATACCATATTTGTACTAGTATCTCTTTATAGTGGAATAGTGTACCACAACTCCAGTGTCTGCCAGATCTTTCTGGAGGGATTGTGCAGTCAAACGTGGGTTTTGAATAGTTTTTCTCACAATCCTGCTAGCTGATCTGTCTGATATTTTTCTTTGGTCTTCCAGATCTTACTTTATATTCCACTGTTCCTGATGACTGCTATTTCTTAATTACATTCCGAACAGAGGATATTGACATCTGAAAATGTTTTGCTATCTTCTAATTGTCTTGTCCACAATTGTGAGCGTCAACTATTTTCAGTTTCAGATTTCTAGACAACTGCTTAAAAGAACCCATGGTGCTGATTGTCGGGGCAAGGTCAGATGAGTCTGGGCATTTAAAACCTTTGAGATTGACATCACCTGGTCTTCCCAGATGATGATTTAGAACAATCCATGGCACTGGCAGGTCTCATCTTTGCAAAGGGGGCAGTGCATGCTATAAATTCTGCAGGGTGCCCAAACTTTTGCAGACGACATTTTTTTTTTGTTTTCTGTTATTTTGAAAGTGTAAATTATGGAAATAAAATCTAACTTTTGTGCTAGAAGAAGATGGCAGCACTAACCAGGTAGGTTACAGGAAATCTTTTTATTTTAAAGTGCAGACACAAGACATCTTGGTGCGGCCGGACACGGACGTCAAACAAGCGTTCACAGGTGACAGCTGTTGCGCGTGCGTGGAGCACGCTTCATCAGACCTAGCCATTCACCTGCTGGACGCACACCTATGTACTCAACAGGCATGACGTCAAACAGGGGTGGGCTTATAAGATAAAATAACACACAAGTGCAGTGACATGTTAAAAACAAGAAAAATAGACCTTGTTTTATGTTAACCCTTTTAATGCCATGAAAGACTAGACTATTCGGATCGTTGTTATGTGCTTCGTTGAGATGACTAATCAAACGTGGAGTACCTTTTTTGGATCGGAGGGAGTAAATGTGCTTGCGAAACCTAATATTCATGGGTCTCTTCGTGCTTCCTATATAAAAGTATCCACATTTACAGGTGATCGCATAGACAACCCAAGGGGTGCGACACGTAATGAGATCATGGAGCACTACTTTACACCCACCGATCCAAAAAACTTTTCCAGGTAAAAGAAATGAACACCAACGGCATGTAGCACACTTAAAACTCCCTTTTGGTCCTATATCGGTAAGCCAGTTTGTACCTTTTTTCTTTTTTGAAAGGAAAGAACTACAAGTGAGGGTATCTTTTACGTTTTTACACCTTCTAAAGGCTATCATAGGTTTGGGAGGAACTATTTTATTTAGATCGGGATCATTTTTGATCAGAAACCAGTTTTTAAAGATTGCATTTTTCACTACATCATCAAGAGGACTAAATTTAAAGGAAAATGAAAACATATTTTCTTTGGTTGTGGATTTTTTTATGTTTCTTCCTGTTGCTACACAGAAGAGTGGCTCTATCTTGATTTAAAGCTTGTGTTAGAGCTTGATCCAGAATAGATTCTGGATAATTTCTAGCCAACAATCTCTCCTTCAAGTCACCAGCTTGTATCAGAAAACCATCCACCGAACTATTGATATGTCGCAAACGTAAAAATTGGCCATAGGGAACTGCACATTTAACATGTTCAGGGTGGTAGCTGGCGAAGTGAATGAGAGAATTGCAGGCTGTAGGTTTTCTAAAGCCTGACGTCACTACACTCCCATTGTCCAACTGCACTAGAACATCCAAGAACTCTAGTTTTTTTCATCAGTTTTAGATGTAAACCTTAAATTCATATTATTGGTGGTATTGAGGTGGGAGACAAAATCTGTAAAGGACGATGAGGTGCCATCCCAGGCTATGAAGACATAGTCTACAAACCTGAGATAGCACCTCATCGACCTGAGGAAGGGGTTGTTATCACTGAAGACAAATAGCTTTTCAAAAGCCGCCACGTATAGGTTGGCAAAAGTGCATGCCACGGGGGTGCCCATGGCCACCCCCCTGATTTGTTTGAACCATACATTATCAAACTGAAAAGCATTATTTTGCAATACTAGTAATAAACCATTGCATACAAAATTTATGAAATTTTCACTGCGCCCTGTTTGTAAAAGTATGTCCCTAACCATATCCACTCCAAGTTCCTGCAGAATGCTGGTGTATAATGACTCTATGTCTATTGAGCCGAGGATGCCTTTTTCTGGCCAATACAGATCATCTAGGCACTCTAAGAATTGATTGGTGTCTTTCACCAGCGATGGCATTTCCTGCAGAAGGGGTTTAAGGAGCCAGTCCAGATACTTGGACAATGGCTCCGTAAGAACCACACCCCAGACGGGATAAGCTTTTCTGGGGATAAGGGATAAGCTTTTCTGCTTTATTCCTAGACAACACCCCCTTTTCTACATAGCAATGCAGGAAACTTTGTAAACGGGACTTAATTTTAGGGGTAGGATTTTCTGTCAGTCTCATGTAGGTTTTTTCATCGCCCAGTTCACGCCTAGCCTCAGCTATATAATAATCAGTACTCATAATGACGGTGTTACCACCCTTGTCGGATTTTTTAATGACAATGTCATGCCTGTTTTAAAGTGTCAAGTGCGCGGCGTTCGCCCATAGTGAGATCTTTTGGAGTCACTAGAGATTTAATGTCTTCCAGTACCTTAATATGGAACAAATCCAAGTTGCTACCTAGAGATACAGCAGAGCAAAAGGAGGATTTGACTCCGCCCAAAAATTCCTGCATCTCCAGGGTTTCAAATGGTGGGGCATCTGTATCATCACTTAATAAATCGATAAGATTATCGAGACACTCTAGGTCTTTTGCTGGAGCTTCACTCAAGGTACTGAAACCTTAGGGTCCTATGGTGACTGGTGTGTCACCCTTAGATCTTATTGCAACCGTATCTTTATTAGAGAACATTTTTCTCAAATTAAGCTTCCTCATTGACTTGAATAGATCAATCTCAAAGTCCACCATGTTAAAGTCCTCAGTGACACAAAAATTTAACCCCTTCCCAAGGAGAGAGAGGGTGTCTACATCAAAGGTAAGGTCGGTCAAATTAATGATCTCACACCCTTCTAAGTCCTCATTCACTTGTTCCACGACACCTTCTTGCGTTCTTGCCTTCTTTTTGTTTAAGTCCTCTTTTTTTGTTGTTAATGTTCCTCCTCCCATAGCCCCTTCTCGTCCGTCTCCTAAAGGGTGGTTAGATCTATTACCACTAGACAAGGAAGTTAGATCACTCTCGATAGGAGGTTTGTTGGTAGTAACAACCTTGGAAGAATCTTCATCACCACTTGATTCTGAATCAGTAGTACCATAATCTGTGTAACGTTTCTTTTTTCCTTTTCTCCACTTAGGGCGCTGCCGCTTGTTGTTGCGAAAAGAAAAAACTTTATTCAGATCATAATCAGTCTTATCTCTGATAAACTTGTCTTTTTTCTGGTCTTTTATTACTGATTGCAAAGTCACGATCTTTATCTCTAGTTTTTTTGTAAAAATTGCTAATGTTTCCTCTGTCATCCTAGTGCGTAGTTCTGTTTTTGTTTTCAGTAGTTCTTCGACTAGTACATTGTATTCCAATTAATTTCTTTTCAGGAGTAGCCGTAACATACTCATAGAGTAGGCTTGATGAACTTCTTGCCATTCATTAAGAAACACGGGATTATTTGTGAATTGAGAGGGCTCTTTAAAATTACGAAGACCTCTATGTGCTCGTTCACACTCACTATATGATCTTAAAGATTTAACAGTCCAAAAACTGCATGTCTCTTTTTCTGCAAGCGTCATGACCTTATGCTCCAGTGTTTTGATACTTAAAACTTGCAGCACATCCTTGGTATTGCACTGTGCAAAGAACGAGTTGGCGTCCGCTCGTCCGACACTTATTGCACAATCCGGTATATCTTGGATACTGTTAGATGAATCATCCGATTCCATGTCTTGTCTTTTGATGGTGTGTGTCTACAACTGGCTCGTGCTCTGATCTATAGAAAGAAGTCACAGTCCAACAGTGCTAGAAAAGATACAGTGATCGGCACTGAGCCAAAGGCACACAAAGCAAACACCTGCGAGATAATTCGCATGCACAAGACTAACAAAACAGTTCCTATTCAGAGATTTCAGGGAGCAACCATAGCGGGGTGCTAAACCAGGTCAGAGAAATAGCTGATAAGATTCGTGCTAGAAGAAGATGGCAGCACTCACCAGGTAGGTTGCAGGAAATCTTTTTATTTTAAAGTGCAGACACAAGACATCTTGGTGCAGCCGGACACGGACGCCAAACAAACGTTCACAGGTGACAGCTGTTGCGCGTGCGTGGAGCACGCTTAATGAGACCTAGCCACCCACCTGCCGGACGCACACCTATGTACTCAACTGGCATGACGTCAAGCAGGGGTGGGCTTATAAGAAAAAATCCTACCCCTAAAATTAAGTCCCGTTTACAAAGTTTCCTGCGTTGCTATGTAGAAAAGGGGGTGTTGTCTAGGAATAAAGCAGAAAAGCTTATCCCTCCATTTCCTAGTTACCCGCGATGGTATTTCCTGCCGAAGGTCCATAAGACCCTGGTCTCCCCCCTGGGATGACCCATCGTCTCGGGGTGTGGTTCCATTACGGAGCCATTGTCCAAGTATCTGGATTGGCTCCTTAGACCCCTTCTGCAGGAAATGCCATCGCTGGTGAAAGACACCAATCAATTCTTAGAGTGCCTAGATGATCTGTTTTGGCCAGAAAAAGGCATCCTGGGCTCAATAGACATAGAGTCATCATACACCAGTATTCCGCAGGAACTTGGAGTGGATATGGTTAGGGACATACTTTTACACACAGTGCATAGTGAAAATCTCATCAATTTTGTATGCAATGGTTTATTACTAGTATTGCAAAATAATGCTTTTCAGTTTGATAATGTATGGCTCAAACAAATCGGGGGTGTGGCCATGGGCACCCCCGTGGCATGCACTTTTGCCAACCTATACGTGGTGGCTTTTGAAAAGCTATTTGTCTTCAGTAATAACAACCCCTTCCTCAGGTCGATGAGGTGCTTTTCCAGGTTTGTAGACGATGTCTTCATAGCCTGGGATGGCACCTCATTGTCCTTTACAGATTTCGTCTCCCACCTCAATACCACCAATAATATGAATTTAAGGTTTACATCTAAAACTGATGAAAAAAAGCTAGAGTTCTTGGATGTTCTAGTGCAGTTGGACAATGGGAGTGTAGTGACGTCAGGCTTTAGAAAACCTACAGCCTGCAATTCTCTCCTTCACTTCGCCAGCTACCACCCTGAACATGTTAAACGCGCAGTTCCCTATGGCCAATTTTTGAGTTTGCGACATATCAATAGTTCGGTGGATGGTTTTCTGATACAAGCTGGCGAATTGAAGGAGATATTGTTGGCTAGAAATGATCCAGAATCTATTCTGGATCAAGCTCTAACACGAGCTTTAAATCAAGGTGGAGCCACTCTTCTGCGTAGCAACAAGAAGAAACATAAAAATCAACAACCAAAGAAAATATGTTTTCGTTTTCCTTTAAATTTAGTCCTCTTGCTGATGTAGTGAAAAATGCAATCTTTAAAAACTGGTTTCTGATCAAAAATGATCCCGATCTAAATAAAATAGTTCCTCCCAAACCTATGATAGCCTTTAGAAGGTGTAAAAACTTAAAAGATACCCTCACTTGTAGTTCTTTCCTTTCAAAAAAGAAAAAAAGGTACAAACTGGCTTACCACTATATAGGACCAAAAGGGAGTTTTAAGTGTGCTACATGCCGTTGGTGTTCATTTCTTTTACCTGGAAAAGTCTTTTGGATCGACGGGTGTAAAGTAGTGCTCCACGATCTCATTACGTGTCGCATCCCTTGGGTTGTCTATGCGATCACCTGTAAATGTGGGTACTTCTATATAGGAAGCACGAAGAGACCCATGAATATTAGGTTTCGCGAGCACATTTACTCCCTCCAATCCAAAAATGGTACTCCACGTTTGATTAGTCATCTCAACGAAGCACATAACAACGATCTGAATAGTCTAGTCTTTCATGGCATTGAAAGGGTTAACATAAAAGAAGGTCAAGATAGACATAGAGCCCTTCTTAAAGTTGAAGCACGTTGGATTCTAAGAACAGGCGCGAGGGGAAACTTAGGTTTAAATGATCGACTCGACTATAGTGTATTCCTGTGATATGTTATGTATTTTTCTTGTTTTTAACATGTCACTGCACTTGTGTGTTATTTTCTCTTATAAGCCCACCCCTGCTTGACGTCATGCCTGTTGAGTACATAGGTGTGCGTCCAGCAGGTGGGTGGCTAGGTCTGATGAAACGTGCTCCACGCACGCGCAACAGCTGTCAACTGTCACCGTTTGTTTGGCGACCGTGTCCGGCCTCACCAAGATGTCTTGTGTCTGCACTTTAAAATAAAAAGAAGATTTCCTGCAACCTACCTGGTGAGTGCTGCCATCTTCTTCTAGCACGAATCTTATCAGCTATTTCTCTGACCTGGTTTAGCACCCGCTATGGTTGCTCCCGGCAATCTCTGAATAGGAACTGTTTTGTTAGTCTTGTGCATGCGAATTATCTCGCAGGTGTTTGCGTCTGTGTGCTTTTGGCTCAGTGCCGATCACTGTATCTTTTCTAGCAAAATCTAACTTTTGTTGACATATTATAAGAATGTCTAATCTGTAATTTGATGCCTTTTGGAGATTTTTCCATCTTTCCTTGGCTTCTTTATGCACATTAATACAAATTTTTACCTGGGGTGCCCAAACTTTTGATCCCCACTGTAGCACTGGGGAAACATTCAATATTAAAAATGATCTTACTGCCAGTCTAGCTATGTCATTTATTTGATTCAATGCTGCTGCTCACTGCAATATGTGACTTGATCCACGCAAGCACTAGTGTTGAGCGGCATAGGCCATATTCGAATTCGCGAATATTCGCGAATATATGGACGAATATTCGTCATATATTCGCGAATATTCGCATATTCGTTTTATCCTCGTTTTATTTTCGCGTATGCGAAAATACGTGCATGCGAAAATTAGCACATGTGGAAATTCGCATATGCGAAATTTAGCATATGCTAATTTTCGCATATGCGAAGTTTCGCACGCCAGTCTGACACAGTAGTATTACAGCCTTCTTTAGGCTGGGTTCACACTACGTTTTTCAACTACGGTTCCCGCATACGGTTTCTATCAAAAACCGTATGGAAAAAAAAACGGATGGAACAGTATGGGGGAAAAAGTAAACCGTATGGGTTTTTAAACAGTATACTGTTTTTAAAAGTGCATACAGTTCCGTCAGTTTTTACAGAAAAAAAACCCATACGTTTTTGAAATTTTTGTCCATTTTTAATGGGAGGGGTCTTGGGTGGGGACTTTAGTATTCAAATGCGCATGTGCAAAGTAAAAACGTATACGTGTTTCCCGTATGGAACAGTATACATGTGCGTTTCCCATTGACGTCCATGTTAAAAAAAAACGTATGCGGTTGCAGTACGGTTTTTAAACCGGAGTCAAAACTGTGGTTGACCACGATTTTGTCTCCGGTTTAAAAACCGTACTGCAACCGCATAAGTTTTTTTAACATGGACGTCAATGGGAAACGCACATGTATACGGTTCCATACGGGAAAACGTATACGTTTCTACTTTGCACATGCGCATTTGAATCCTAAAGTCCCCACCCAAGACCCCTCCCATAAAAAATGGACAAAATTTTCAAAAACGTATGGGTTTTTTTCTACAAAAACGGACGGAACAGTATGCACTTTTAAAAACAGTATACTGTTTAAAAACCCATACGGTTTACTTTTTCCCATACTGTTCCATCCGTTTTTTCCCCATACGGTTTTTGATAGAAAACGTATGCGGGAACTGTAGTTGAAAAACGTAGTGTGAACCCAGCCTTACACCACACAAGCTGGAAGCAGAGAGGGGTGATCACTGTGATGTGTACTGTGAAGAAAAAAAAAACAAAAAAAAAAAAAAAAAACGAATATTCGTAATTACGAATATATAGCGCTATATTCGCGAAATTCGCGAATTCGCGAATATGCGATATTCGCGAATAATATTCGAATTGCGAATATTCGCGAGCAACACTAGCAAGCACTACATAGAAGGCGTAATAAACATAGGAGGAACTTAAAAAGCACTTTGATGTAACATGGTCTATCAAGGTATTATTCTGCTGCACACCCAGATAGTTCAAGCCCAATCAGTATCATTCCAGTGGATTGTGTATCAGGGGAATTTACACATAGATGTATTGGTTTTCCTGTATTGACTATTTTTATGTACTGTATAATGTATGTTTTTAATTATTTAGTATTTATGTTTTATGTGACCCCCTGGCTATTACATTATGTTGTCATTTATATTCATATGGACATTGTAACATCCATTACGGCCCCCCAGTCTGTGTTTTAACCACTCCATTTTTTTGATATACCTGTAATTATTACAATAATCGGCCTCATTTACTAAGAGTGTTGGGTTTTTACTAGTGTGAAATTTTGTTTCAGACTTGTAGGATTCCTTTCTATTTACTATGGGGATTCACAAATTTGCAAGACGGGAACATTTTTTGCAAGACGGGAACATGTCTCAGACAGTCTCACACTATGCACCAAAATTACCTGGAAAAACCCAACAAAAACTAGTGGGTTTGAGCTTAGTAAATGAGGGCCAATGTGTGGGCAATTAGTTTTAGATCTGCTCCGGTTCAGTCACATGTTCAAGTTACCTGGAACTTTTTTTTTTGTCTAAATGTGGAGCATACAGCATCTTAAAAAGAACTGGAAGGATTAATTTTGTTTTAATAAAAGTAATTTACATATCTGTTTAACTTTCTGGCATCAATCAATAAAAAAAAAAATAGTTTTCCAGCGGCGAACCCCTTTAAGGTTCCCATACATGTTAGTCTTTGTAACACTCACGTTTCAGAAGACGGGAACCCCCGTGGATGTGGATCCGCTGGACCTGTGTGGCAGATGACTCAGTCTGTACCAGGGAGTGGAGTCTAAGGTGCCGCTGGTTTTTACCAGAGCCCGCCGCAAAGCGGGATGGACTTGCTGCGGCAGCCGGCACCCAGGTCGCTACCCTTGGCACGGCTCGACCATACAGGAGCCTGAGGAGATGCGAGGCACAGGTGGAATAAGACAGCTCGTAGTCAAGATAGCAGAAGGTCAGGGCAGGCGGCACAGTAGTATAGTCAGGAACGTAGCAAATGGTCAGTAGGCAGGCGGCAAGGAGCAAGGTCAGGTCACGGAGCAAAGGATCAGATACACGGCAAGGCAATAACAGGAATGCTTTCTCACAGGCTAAAGGCAACAAAGATCTGGCAGGTAAGTGAGGAGGGTTGAGGAATTTATCAATGAGCCACATGTGAATTACACTAATGAGCGCACTGACCCTTTATATCTAAAAGCTCTGGCGTGCATGCGCCCTAGGGGACGGGGACACACGCCGGAGCAGAGAGACAGAGGCGGGGGCAGGAGAAGCACCAGGTGAGTGACAGACTGGGGCTCGTATGCGGGCGCGTCCCATGATGTGAGTCCCAGCCCAGCGGACAGCAGCAGGTAACAGGACCATGTGCTCACAGCCAGCAAGTGTGGCCAGAGCGCATAACGTAACAGTCTTGTTTTACATACAACTTAGTAAAACGGGGAATGGGGGTGTTATAACAGAAAAAGAGGGGGAGGGGGGGCCCATACATGTTATAGAAAAGTTAGACAAACCTTCCCTATTAGATGACGTCGAAGGAGAAAATTCAACTGCCCGGTGGTATTGTTCTTTGAAATACAGGATGTGTCTTGCCGCAATCTTGCTCCACTCCCTGCAAGATATATCCATCCACCTTCACCTGTTTTTTTTATTTTTTTTCAACAGGATGCCTCTTTAGGAAATATTCTAGCAGACTTCACTAATCCCTGCAGCAGAGAAAAGGTATACCAATGTATATGAACTTGATGGAGTCCAAAAAGACACACTGTTCGCAGTGAGTGCACGGTTTAACTTAAATGCAAAACTCAATGTGTAAGTAACCTAACGCTGTTAGGTTAGTACTGCTCTATTATGCCCTTCATGCTGCTGTTACTGTTTCTGTGTGTGTGAGTTAAAAACTGTTAGCAGAACCTCCACATATGTGTGTACGGTATATGGGAAACATCATATAGGCTGGTCTACATCCAATGGCTGGGGGGGAGGGGAAACCGACAATTAAAGATGGAGCCTTCAGAGGTAAAAACTGCTGATAAATGCAAATACTACTTACAGTGGGTCAAAAAAAAGTATTTAGTCAGCTACCAATTGTGCAAGTTCTCCCACTTAAAAAGATGAGAGAGGCCTGTAATTTTCATCATAGGTATACCTCAACTATGAGAGAAATCATGAGAAAAAAAAAATCCATAAATTTACATTGTCTGATTTAAAAAAATTTTTTTTTGCAAATGATGGTGGAAAATAAGTATTTAGTCAATAACAAAAGTTCATCTCAATACTTTGTTATATACCCTTTGTTGGCAATAACAGATGTCAAACGTTTTCTGTAAGTCTTCACAAGGTTTTCAGACACTGTTGCTGGTATTTTGGCCCATTCCTCCATGCAGATCTGCTCTAGAGTAGTGATGTTTTGGGGCTGTCGCTGGGCAACACAGACTTTCAACTTCCTCCAAATGTTTTCTATGGGGTTGAGATCTGGAGACTGGCTAGGCCACTCCGGGACCTTTAAATGCTTCTTACGAAGCCACTCCTTCGTTGCCTGGGCGGTGTGTTTTGGATCATTGTCATGCTGAAAGACCCAGTCACGTTTTATCTTCAATGCCTCGGCTGATGGAAGGATGTTTTCACTCATAATCTCACGATACATGGCCCCATTCATTCTTTCCTTTACACGTATCAGTCATCCTGGTCCCTTAGCAGAAGAACAGCCCCAAAGCATGATGTTTCCACCCCCATGCTTCACAGCAGATATGGTGTTCTTTGGATGCACCTCAGCATTCTTTCTTCTCCAAACATGACGAGTTACCAAAAAAAGATACCAAAAAGTTCTCCCAATACTCTTCTGGATCATCCAAATGCTCTCTAGCAAACTTCAGACAGGCCCGGACATGTACTGGCTTAAGCAGTGGGACATGTCTGGCACTGCATGATTTGAGTCCCTGGCGGTATAATGTGTTATTGATGGTAGCCTTTGTTACTTTGTTCCCAACTTTGTGGTACTGGGAGTTTTGCTCACCGTTCTTGTGATCATTTTGACACCACGGGGTGAGATCTTGTGTGGAGCCCTAGATCAAAGGAGATTATCAGTGGTCTTGTAGGTCTTCCATTTTCTAATAATTGCTCCCACAGTTGATTTCTTCACACCAAGCTGCTTGCCTATTGCTTATTCAGTCTTCCCAGTCTGGTGCTGGTCTACAATTTTGTTTCTGGTGTCCTTCGACAGCTCTTTGGTCTTGGCCATAGTGGAGTTTGGAGTGGGACAGTTTGAGGCTGTGGACAGGTGTCTTTTATACTGATAACAAGTTCAAACAGGTGCCATTAATACAAGTGGTGGAGGACAGAGGAGACTCTTAACCCCTTAACGACGCAGGACGTATATTTACGTCCTGCGCCGGCTCCCGCGATATGAAGCGGGATCGCGCCGCGATCCCGCATCATATCGCGTGGGTCCCGGCGCTAATCAACGGCCGGGACCCGCGGCTAATACCACACATCGCCGATCGCGGCGATGTGCGGTATTAACCCTTTAGAAGCGGCGGTCAAAGCTGACCGCCGCTTCTAAAGTGAAACTGAAAGTATCCCGGCTGCTCAGTCGGGCTGTTTGGGACCGCCGCGGTGAAATCGCGGCGTCCCGAACAGCTGATCGGACACCGGGAGGGCTCTTACCTGGCTCCTCGGTGTCCGATCGACGAATGACTGCTCCGTGCCTGAGATCCAGGCAGGAGCAGTCAAGCGTCGATAATGCTGATCACAGGCGTGTTAATACACGCCTGTGATCAGGATGAGAGATCAGTGTGTGCAGTGTTATAGGTCCCTATGGGACCTATAACACTGCAAAAAAAAAGTAAAAAAAAAGTGTTAATAAAGGTCATTTAACCCCTTCCCTAATAAAAGTTTGAATCACCCCCCTTTTCCCATAAGAAAAATAAAACAGTGTAAAAAAAAATAAAAATAAACATATGTGGTATCGCCGCGTGCGTAAATGTCCGAACTATAAAAATATATCATTAATTAAGCCGTACGGTCAATGGCGTACGCGCAAAAAAATTCCAAAGTCCAAAAAAGCGTATTTTGGTAACTTTTTATAACATTAAAAAATGAATAAAAAGTGATCAAAAAGTCAGATCAAAACAAAAATCATACCAATAAAAACTTCAGATCACGGCGCAAAAAATGAGTCCTCATACCGCCCCGTACATGGAAAAATAAAAAAGTTATAGGGGTCAGAAGATGACATTTTTAAACGTATAAATTTTCCTGCATGTAGTTATGATTTTTTCCAGAAGTGCGACAAAATCAAACCTATATAAGTAGGGTATCATTTTAACCGTATAGACCTACAGAATAATGATAAGGTGTAATTTTTACCGAAATATGCACTGCGTAGAAACGGAAGCCCCCAAAAGTTACAAAATGGCGTTTTTTTTCTCGATTTTGTCGCACAATGATTTTTTTTCCGTTTCGCCGTGCATTTTTGGGTAAAATGACTGTCACTGCAAAGTAGAATTGGCGACGCAAATAATAAGCCATAATATGGATTTTTAGGTGGAAAATTGAAAGGGTTATGATTTTTTAAAGGTAAGGAGGAAAAAACGAAAGTGCAAAAACGGAAAAACCCTGAGTCCTTAAGGGGTTAAAGAAGAATTACAGGTCTGTCAGAGACAGAAATCTTGCTTGTTTGTAGGTGACCAAATACTTATTTTCCACCATAATTTGCAAATAAATTCTTTAATGGTTATATAATGGTTAAAATTCTGCCATAGCTCCCCTACATACATGACAACTTATCGTGAAACTAAAGTGTTAAAAAAAATAACTACAGAGCAGTAGGTGCAAGTACACAGTAGTGAATAAGTGGCTTTTTATATAGACTGTGACTTCTCTTTAATTATACTGTTAGGGTAGGTTCACACATACAGGATCCTGCGCAGATTTGATGCGCAGGATTTGTAATTGCAGATTAGAAGCTGTGCTGAGTCATTTAGTTTACATTGAAATCTGCAGCAGAAAATCCTGAGCATCAAATCTGCGTACGTGTGAATGTACCCTTCTAGTGTTATACCTGTTGACATCCTTTACACAACAAGGCATTCTCTAGTCTCCGCTTGTCACCCATTGCCATCTATTTCACTGAATGCATTACCTTGAGTTAAAAGCTTTTATTTTCATCCTTTGTCAAAGTCTTTTCAGACTAGTACAGCTGGAAAATGAGTGTGAAAATAGACACGGAATTATCTTGCTGGGAAAAGCAGTTGGATTGGTAGGTTATGCCAGTAAAGCCAAAATGCATACGAGACAACAGGGTGGATACTGTACTGATGGAGCAGTCACCTACCAACTATTTGGGATAATTTATGTAGTAAAATTTTTTATAATCTATGGTACACCAAAATAAGAATAACAAAGGTAAAGCTAAAATATATTCCTAATTCCCTTAATGGCTTTATGTAGTGAAATAAGACAAAGCACAGTAACACCAAGAACCAACAGGGGCATACCTACAGGGGCCCCTCTGCCATACCCAGAATTTAAAGGGGAATTGCACCCCTAGACATCTTGTCCCCTATCTGAAGGATAGGGGTTAAGATGTCTGATCGCGGAGGTTCCAGGCACTGGGACCTCCCACGATCACCGGGCACGCATTATGTTCAGAACACTGGGTTCAGGCAGCTGTGGTCATAACATCACGCCATGCCCCCTCCACTCATATCTATGGAAGGGCGGTAACGTTCGGGCGGCTGTGGTCATGACATCACGCCATACCCCCTCCATTCATATCTATGGAAGGGGACGTGACTGATGTCACGCCCTCTCCCATAGACATAAATGGAGGGGTGTGGCGTGATGTCATGACCACAGCCTCCCAAACCTACCATTCAGAACGTAATTCAGAACACCGAGTGCTTGGTGATCGCGCGGGGACCCAGCACCCAGATACTCCGCGATCAGACATCCTATCCCCTATCCTTTAGATAGGGGATAAGATGTCTAGGGGCGGACTACCTCTTTAATATAGCATTTAATACGGGGGGGGGGGGGGGGGAATTATTTTTTTTTTTTTTGCATTGGAGCCTGTGAACTTTAAGTTATTCATCGACTAGCATATACACTCATTGACAAAACAAACAAACAAACAAAACAAAATGCACCTACAGTAGATGTACTGTAGTTGTTGGAACAAATGAAACTTTCTATTTGTGAATGTAAAGGATGATACATGGAAGAGATTACAATATTAGAGTGAAAGGATACGTTCAATGGGAAAAACTGTACAATAGGAAGGAGGCTCTAGCACCTTGTTGGTCTACCTCTAGCCTGAATACAAGATGTACGGGTGGGCATGGAGGCATATAGTTTCCATATGGCATTCTGTTGCACATTAGCCCACAGATCGGCACCAGGACCTGTAGATCCGGCACTTTCATAAGTTGCTGAAACTGGCGCCCTGGCTGGTCCCATAAAATCTCAATGTATGTCCTGTAGATATTGCTGAGCTGTTAGTGTCCCTCGTATTCCTACTAGGGGTGACCGACTGTTGAATGTGATGGCTCTGCACCAGTGTCACTCCACAGTAAAGGCAAGATTGAATCTCTATCATCAAAAACAACTGTGGTCATATTCCAGATAGAACCTGGATTATTTGCTAAAGAGGTTTTATGATATCACAACACCACTGCAAGTAAAGGCAACAGTAGCTGGCTATCAATGACAGGACACGTAATGGGCATCATGACACCATATTTCCTTCTTCTAAGTGCTTGGCAGCGGTCCAGGCAGGGGCAGGGATGTGTGATGAAGGTGCCACCTGTGTCTGAATGGTGGACAAGGAAACTCCGGGAGCTTCTTGTGGGCAGATCAAATGATCCTCTCTACTGATGGTCTGTATGGCTATACAGGGCCTGTTCACTGTGTGTACCTGACCTTATTTAACTGCAGCTCCAAACACTTCCTAACAGCTCGGTCAGAAGGGCCTAGATGATGGGTAGTGTCAAGTATGGGCAGGGAAGGAGTGCACACTGTTCTTGCCCACTCCCCCTGTCCCTGCCTACTTGCGTGGCTGTCCTAAATAACAGGTCCACAACCACGAAGACAGTCCCTTCCTAAATACGTAAGGGGCGTATTTGTCAAAATAATCAACTACAATGACACAGTCTAAAGTCCGGGGACTGTAATAACAGACAAACTAACAAAGAAGACTAAACACTCACACAATAGGTCCAATGTCAACTATCCGCGTCAGAAGCCAGAAGATGTCACAGTACAAAAATGCTAATAACTGAGCGAATAGTCAAAGAGAGGAGCCAAAGGTTCAAAAAGCCAGATATAACCAATACAGAAACCAGCTAACTAGAGTACAAACAGAGCTCTATGGCAAGCACTGACTGAGAGTAGACTGCTAGCTTATATGGAGCCAGAACAGGTGTTGCAATCAAGGTCAGCTGACCAGTCCCAGCAGACAGGCGTAACCAAAGCAACAAGACCAAACAGAAGCTCTCAGTGCAAGTTAACCCTTCGGTTCCTTACAGGTAGTTTGTTGAAATTGCCCTCCTGCTTCTCTGTCCAATGATGCACCCTCTTAAGGTCTGTCAAGTGGGCAAAATATCTTTGAATGTGTCATAGAAGCATGTCTAGCAGTGAACAATCTCTCCCCAAAAAGTAGCCTCTAAGAGCCTTTTTATAATGCAGTAGTCAGACTACACCTGTTATCATTTACATATCGGCCTGAGACATAACTGCATGATGACTTTTGCAGACATCTGACATTTTTATCTGGGTGCATTGTTTTATTTTTATTTATTTATTTTTGCCAATGAATGTTCAACCCCCATATTAACCTTTTAAGGAAGCCCCCTGTGTTTACCTTATTGATCAAGCCCAATATTTCAAATCTGGCATGTGTCTCTTTAAGTTGTATTAAAGGGGTAATCCAGCGAAAAACATCTTATCCCCTATCCAGCATGATCTGGGTGTTGGCAGCTATGGTGGGATCACAGCTGTGATTGACAGATGGGTCCCACCACCGATCTGTGTACATGCTGCTTGTGCAGTGTTCTGTCCCCTTCATCTCAGATACTTTCCTGTCTCTGGTCCTGAACCCTTCATAACCATCAAGGGATGGAGGAAGCCTAACCGGACTGACGCATATAATACAGAGCTTGGTGTGTATTGTATAGGTGTAAATAAATGCAATGTGGTCCCTCAAGTTACAATATTAATCGGTTCCAGGACGACCATATATTTTGAAACCATTGTATGTAGAAACCATTGTTTGTTGAGACCATAACTCTATGGAAACCTGGTAATTGGTTCTGAAGCCCCAAAATGTCATCCAAAAATAGGAAAAAGATAGGAAAATAAAAATAACTTGATAACTAATATAGATAAAGCAAAGTAATTCCATATAAAAGTAAGAAAGATCTGCTGGGAGCTGTAAATCACGATCTATATAGAGGACAGGAGCTTCTTCAGGGTCCTGTACAGTACACACAATTTCCTAAAAAAGTAAAATGGAGCCACCTGGAGCAGCTATCCATGGCACAGGTAAAGAGTAGTACAGAACATGTAATACCTCCCTGTAGTGTAGGGGGCGCTACCAGACACCAGTCAGTGCATGCACTTCAGTAATACAGAGGTTTTACCAGTGAATGCCCATTCTGATTGGTCGATTCTTCCAGCCATTGACATGTTTCACAGATCTGGACTGTCTGTACATTGTATGTTGTGTATGGTGTGTGTTAATGTATTTGTGTTTATGTGTGGGTATATGTGCTTATATTTGTATGTGGGTTTGTTTTTGTGTGTGTGTATGTGTTTATTGTGAATGTGTTTCTATGTGTTTTTAATGGGGCGTGTTGGGGTGATGGCTACAGCAGTGCGCTAGGGGTGCAAGGGGAACTGGGTACACCTCTGGCTGTAGGTACGTACCTTCATTAGGCTGGTTCACACGGCTGAAAGTGTGCGGAATGTTTGCCCGGAAAATCATCAGGCAGGCGCTAGAACCGCTCGGAAATGTGCTGTCTCATAGAGAGAAATGCATTTCTGACTGGAATCCGCAAAAAGAATAGACAAGCCTATTCTTTCTGTGGACACCGAGTGCACAGCACAGCAGAATCCCATTGAAATCAGCGGATTGTGCGAGCGGAATATTCCTGCGGATATCTGTGTGTGCATTCCGCTGTGTGAACATGGCCTAAGACTTTGCATTCTCTCATAGACTCATCCATAAGGCTAAGTTTCCACTTGGTTTTTTTTTCTGGCAGTTTTTGGATTTCTGCCACTGCAGTTTTTGAGCCAAAGTCAGAAGTGGATCCATAAGGGAGGAGAAGTGTAAGTTATTCTTTTATATGTCCTATTCCTTATGAATACACTTCTGGCTTTGGCTCAAAAACTGCAGTGGCAGCAATCCAAAACTGCCAGAAAAAAAAACAAGTGGAAACTTAGCCTAAAGCTGTCTTATTGACCCATTCCTAGTGCCCCAGCCATAGGGAAGGATCTATGAAGTTGTATAATAATTGACAATATTCTATTCCTTGCTGGATCTGTGCTTTGTTTGCTGAATTTTGGAAGAACATTAGGAAAACGACATGCGATCACTTTTGTGAACTTCACATAGAAATTATGCTGGCAATTCTACAAAAAAAATATTTTTTAATTAGCGCTTAACCTTTAAATTAACTTTGCATTAGGGGTTTATTTCTGGCAAACCTGGAGGGAACGATTAATAGGAGAAGCGGCTTGGCCTTTTAGGTGGACACCAGCTGAATTTTAAATACCATTTCGGAATTCTGCCCAGCAGTTGACTAATCTTTTAAACCTAAGTAATAATACATTTGCCACAATACAATGTCAGTGCATATGCGGGATTATAAAGAAAAGTAATAGACGTGATCCTGAAGTCCAAGACGATGTAAGAAGCAGCTAGGCTGCTAGTGTATATTCTTATACTCTGACTTTCCACTTTATTAGGTACCTGTTCAATTGCTTGTTAAAGGGGTACTCATGAACTTCCGGCGCTGCACCTGATGCTCTAAATGAACGCCAGGTGCAGCAGGGAGATCGCAGGAGTCCCCAACGGCGGGACCCCCGCGATCAGACATCTTATACCCTATCCTTTGGATAGGGGATAAGATGTCTAGGGGCAGAGTACCCCTTTAACACAAATATCTAATCAGCCAATCATACATCAGCAACTACATGCATTTATATTTGGAGGCATGTACCGTATATACTTGAGTATAAGCCGAGTTTTTCAGCACGATTTTTCGTGCTGAAAACACCCCCCTCGGCTTTTACTCGAGTGAACTCTCCACCCGCAGAGGTCTTCAACCTGCGGACCTCCAGAGGTTTCAAAACTACAACTCCCAGCAAGCCCGGGCAGCCATCGGCTGTCCGGGCTTGCTGGGAGTTGTAGTTTTGAAACCTCCGGAGGTCCGCAGGTTGAAGACCACTGCGGCCTTCGACATCATCCAGCCCCCTCTCACCCCCTATAGTTCTGTACAGTACTCACCTCCGCTCGGCGCTGGTCCGATGCTGCAGGACTGTCCGGAGAGGAGGTCGTCCGGTGGGATAGTGGTTCCGGGCTGCTATCTTCACCGGGTAGGCCTCTTCTAAGCGCTTCGGGCCCGGCCCCAGAATAGTCACGTTGCCTTGACAATGACGCAGAGCTACGTTCATTGCCAACGTACTTCTGCGTCATCGTCCAGGCAACGCCTCTATTCAGGGCCCGCAGCGCGGAGAAGAGGCGCCCCCGGTGAAGATAGCAGCCCGGAACCACTATCCCACCGGACGACCTACTCACCGGACAGCCCTGCAGCACCGGACCAGCGCCGAGCGGAGGCGAGTACTGTACAGAACTAAAGGGGGGTGAGAGGGGGCTGGATGATGTCGAAGGCGCAGTGGTCTTCAACCTGCGGACCTCCAAAGGTTTCAAAACTACAACTCCCAGCAAGCCCGGACAGCCGATGGCTGCCCGGGCTTGCTGGGAGTTGTAGTTTTGAAACCTCTGGAGGTCCGCAGGTTGAAGACCACTGAGGGCGGATGATGACAAGAGGATGATGAAGGGGGGGTGTGGGATGATGAAGGGGGGTGGGGATGATGACATGACAAGGGGATGATGAAGGGGGGGGGGTTGTGGGATGATTACAAGGGGATGATGAAGGGGGGGGTTGTGGGATGATTACAAGGGGATGATGAAGGGGGGTGGGGATGATGACAAGGGGATGATGAAGGGGGGGTGTGGGATGATGACAAGGGGATGATGACAGGTGATGATGATGAGGGTCTGGATGATGACAGGCGGTGATGATGATGAGGATGTTAATGACGGGTCTGGATGATGACAGGGGGGGATGATGTATTTCCCACCCTAGGCTTATACTCGAGTCAATAACTTTTCCTGGGATTTTGGGTTGAAATTAGGGGTCTCGGCTTATACTCGGGTCGGCTTATACTCGAGTATATACGGTATATGTGATCAAGAAAACTTGTTGAAGTTTACACCAAAGTATCAAAATGTGGAAGAAATCGGATTTAAGTGACTTTGCACATAGGATGGTGCCTATGTTGGTTCCAGAAGGGCTGGTCTCAATATTTCAGAAACTTCTGATCTACAGGGATTTTCACATACAACCATCTGTAGGGTTTACAGAGAATTGTCCAAAAAAAGAAAATCTGCACTGAATGGCAGTTGTTTGGACGGAAATGACTTGTCAATGTCAGAGGTCAGAGGAGAATGGGCAGGCTGGTTTGAGATGACAACAACAACTCAAAAAAAAACACTAGTTACAACCAAGGTATGCAGAATATCATCTCTGATTGCACAACACATCCAACCCTTGAAGCAGATGGGCTACAGCAGCAAAGACCTCACTGGGTACCACTCCTGTCAGCTAAGAACAGGAAACTAAGGCTAAAATTCACACAAGCACCAAAATTGGAAAATGGAAGACAAGAAGAGCGTTGCCTGGTCTGATGAGTCTCCATTTCAACTGCAACATTCAGATGGTAGGGTCAAAATTTGGTGTCAATAACATGAAAGCATGGATCCATCCTACAAACACGATAGTGTACCTGAATATTGTTACTGACCATGTCCATCCCTTTATGACCACAGTGGACCCATCTTCTGATGATACTTCCAGCAGGATAATGCCCCATGTCACATGACATCATCTCATACAGGACGATGAGGTCACATGACTCCAATGGCCTCCACAGTCACCAGATCTTATCCAATAGATCACCGCTGGGAAGTGGTGGAACGAGAGATTCTCATCATGGAGCCGACAAATCTGCAGCAACTGTGTGATGTCATCATGTCTATATGGAGGAATTGTGTGATGTCATCATGTCCATATGGAGGAACTGTGTGATGTCATCATGTACATATAGAGGAACTGTGTGATGTCTTCATGTCCATTTGGAGGAACTGTGTGATGTCATCATGTCCATATGGAGGAACTCTGTGATGTCATCATGTCCATATGGAGGAACTGTGTGATGTCATCATGTCCATATGGAAGAACTGTGTGATGTCATCATGTCCATATGGAGGAACTTTGTGATGTCATCATGTCCATATGGAGGAACTGTGTGATGTCATCATGTCCATATGGAGGAACTGTGTGATGTCATCATGTCTATATGGAGGAACTGTGTGATGTCATCATGTCCATATGGAGGAAGTGTGTGATGTCATCATGTCTATATGGAGGAACTGTGTGATGTCATCATGTCCATATGGAGGAAGTGTGTGATGTCATCATGTCTATATGGAGGAACTGTGTGATGTCATCATGTCTATATGGAGGAAGTATGTGATGTCATAATGTCCATATGGGGGAACTGTGTGATGTCATCATGTCTATATGGAGGAACTGTGTGATGTCATCATGTCTATATGGAGGAACTGTGTGATGTCATCATGGAGGAAGGAATGTTTCCAGCACCTTGTAGAATGTATGCCATGAAGAATGAAGGCAAAAGGGGTATGATTATTCATGCGACCCGGCCGAGAAGATCCTTGAGCCATGTAACTGGCTTCTTGAACGAGCACCGATCTACGAGATTGGCGGTTGCTTAGGTGCATGCAGTCTAAAAGAGCTCTAAGTTTGCACTGTCTAAGAATTAGACTGTTTTAGTATATCTGCCCCATTGGGGCTTGTTGGCTTGCTTTCAGGATTTTAGCCAATAAAACTCTGAAACTATGAAACTCTGGAGTTACGCTTCGCTTTAGATTTCTTTAGATTTCTCACTATTGTTCATGCCCGTTCAGTAAGGCTAAAACTTTAACTTCTTTTTTTCTGTCAGCTGCCAATTTTGTTTTTATCATTTGAAGGCTGTTGTGATCTGTCATGGATATTTCTTTGCTGGCACAATATCCAATATCTATTCTGTTAATGTGTCCTGTTACAGTTTTGTAAAACAAGTCACAACAGAGTTGGCTTTGAATGCTGAGATTGCTCTACAGTTCCCAAAGAAAAATAAGTGTGAATTGTGTACGCACAATGGCCCTCATTTACTATCGCCAAACCGACAGCATTTGTCGGGTTTATGTTGTCGCACATTGTCTGCGCCATGGCATGACATGTTGCGACACTAATTCCCGAACCACCCGACTCGGCTTGCTGAAAAGCCTAAAAAGGGGCGTGCCCCGACAAAAACCTTACTTTCACAGACATTTACCAATTTTCCCAACCACATTACTCGGGTTTTGTGTTGTTTTTTAACCGACAGCTGCAAGCTGTTCCAAAAAACATGTTCAAGTTTGTGCAAACTATTTTCCAACCACGGTGCCTCCAGTTGTTGCAAAACTACACCTCTCAGCATGCCCGAACCGGCAAAGGCTGTCCGGGCATGCTGGGAGTAGTAGTTTTAAAACAGCTGGAGGCACCCTGCTTGAAAAACAATGAGCAAAGTGTGCAGGGAGAAAAATTAAAACATTAACATTTTGCTCACCTAGTCCCGGTCCCTGCAGATTCGTCTCCGTGTGTTCTGGAGTTTCCTCTCTTCTTGGTACAGTAGGACCTTTCCCATTTCAGCCAATCACTGGCCACAGTGGTGTCAAGTGTCAAGCCAGTGATTGGCTGATGGGGAGAGGTCTTGTTCTGCAGTAATACACTAGGTTTCCCAGGTCCCGTGGAAGATTTGAAATCCGCCCGGGAAACCCAGTGTATTGCTGCAGTACAAGAATGTGACAGGAGGGGGGAGAGGGGAATGTGACAAGGGGGGAATGTGACAGGAGGAGGGGGGAGAGGGGAATGTGACAAGGGGGGAATGTGACAGGAGGAGGGGGGGAGAGGGGAATGTGACAAGGGGGGAATGTGACAGGAGGAGGGGGGGAGAGGGGAATGTGACAAGGGGGGAATGTGACAGGACGGAGGGGGAGAGGGGAATGTGACAAGGGGGGAATGTGACAGGACGGAGGGGGGAGAGGGGAATGTGACAAGGGGGGAATGTGACAGGACGGAGGGGGAGAGGGGAATGTGACAGGAGGAGGTGGGAGAGGGGAATGTGACAGGAGGAGGGGGGAGAGGGGAATGTGACAGGAGGAGGGGGGGAGAGGGGAATGTGACAAGGGGGGAATGTGACAGGAGGAGGGGGGAGAGGGGAATGTGACAAGGGGGGAATGTGACAGGACGGAGGGGGGAGAGGGGAATGTGACAGGAGGAGGGGGGAGAGGGGAATGTGACAAGGGGGGGAATGTGACAGGACGGAGGGGGAGAGGGGAATGTGACAGGAGGAGGGGGGAGAGGGGAATGTGACAAGGGGGGAATGTGACAGGACGGAGGGGGGAGAGGGGAATGTGTCAAGGGGGGAATGTGACAGGACGGAGGGGGGAGAGGGGAATGTGACAAGGGGGGAATGTGACAGGACGGAGGGGGGAGAGGGGAATGTGACAGGAGGAGGGGGGAATGTGACAGGACGGAGGGGGGGAGAGGGGAATGTGACAAGGGGGGAATGTGACAGGAGGAGGGGGGGGAGAGGGGAATGTGACAAGGGGGGAATGTGACAGGAGGAGGGGGGAGAGGGGAATGTGACAAGGGGGGAATGTGACAGGACGGAGGGGGGAGAGGGGAATGTGACAGGAGGAGGGGGGAGAGGGGAATGTGACAAGGGGGGAATGTGACAGGACGGAGGGGGGAGAGGGAAATGTGACAGGAGGAGGAGGGAGAGGGGAATGTGACAAGGGGGGAATGTGACAGGAGGAGGGGGGAGAGGGGAATGTGACAAGGGGGGAATGTGACAGGAGGAGGGGGGAGAGGGGAATGTGACAAGGGGGGAATGTGACAGGACGGAGGGGGGAGAGGGAAATGTGACAGGAGGAGGGGGGAGAGGGGAATGTGACAGGACGGAGGGGGGAGAGGGGAATGTGACAGGACGGAGGGGGTTAGGGAATGTGCTTTCTGTTTGCTGCAGCCATATTCTCCAGCAAACAGAAAGCAGTTCTTTTCTCACACTCCCGCGCTTCTGAGTGGAATGAATTCTGACAGGAATCTTGTCAGAATCCGAGAGGGATTCTGCTGCGACACTATAACTCATATGCGACACATTAGTAAATATGTGTGAAAAGCCCTAGCTATCGGTGGGAAAAAAGAAAAAATACAACCCAGAAAACTTAGTAAATGAGGGCCAATGTGTTTTGTGGAACACTGTGAATTGAATGATCCCCTTCAAGTTGTGAAGCTGCAGATGACAAGAATACGTGACATCTTATGTGCTGACACAGCATCGTCCATCGGTGCCATCATGAAATTCTCCTGAAGCTGGAGTGAGCACAAAGCTTTAGTGAGATGAAATAGTCTGCGGCTCCGGGCATCAGATAATACGATAAGAAGAATTTCACACAAACTTTAGACCTTTGCAACTGCTCGACAACTAGAAATCTCCAGGTTATTAAAGTTGTTTTTTCATATCTAAAAAAAAGTGCAAGAGCATCAAATTGTTTATTTCTTCACCCGGTAAAGCTCATAGAACAGTGGTCTTCAACCTGCGGACCTCCAGATGTTGCAAAACTACAACTCCCAGCATGCCCGGACAGCCAACGGCTGTCCGGGCATGCTGGGAGTTGTAGTTTTGCAACATCTGGAGGTCCGCAGGTTGAAGACCACTGCCATAGAATATAGTAAACTGTAAGATTAGAGGCTAAGGGTCTATTCACATAGACAGAATCCTGTGCAGGATTTGAAGCTGCAGATTTTATAATGCAGATTTTCATGTAAACTAAATGACTGAACACAGTCAAACACTGCACATCAGAATACTGCACATGTGAAAATACCCTTAGGCTAGGTTTCCACTAAGTTTCCGCAAGCAGAAATTCAGAGGTGTGGATGGGAATGCGGAATCCCATAGAAGTCTATGGGCTTTAATTTGAGGTGGAATTCTGCAAGCGGAAATTCTGCCGTGTGAATAAACCCTAAGGCCGGGTTCACACTGTGGAATCTCCAGGCAGAATTTCTGCCGGAGATCGAGCCGGCGGCACTAGGACAGTGCAGACTGCATTGACGTCCCCATAGATGGCAATGCATTTCTGAGCAGATCTCCCAAAAGATCCACCCAGAAATGCATTGCCATCTATGAGGGCAGCAATGTAGTCTGCTCGGTCCTAGCGCCGCCAGCCGAATCTCCTGCGGAAATGCCGCCCAGAAATTCTGCAGTGTGAACCTGGCCTTAGACTGACAATCGGGGGTCCGACTGCTATGAACCAAGAGCTATCAGTGCCTAAAAAAAAAAAAAAGGCTTGTGCCACTTACCGTCTCCAGTAGACTCTATTGGTTAGCCCATGATAATCAATGGCCATGGGTCCACCTAGGAATAGCCGACAGAAAACAGACTCCCATTGGACACAAGTAGAATATCCTAATCATCTATCCTGAAACAATCCACTAGTCTTTTAAAGGGTACCTTTCATCAAAAAAACTTTTGATATATTATAGTTTAATGTATGCAGAATCACTTTCCAATTGCATGTTATAAAAAAATATGCTTCTTTCTATTAAATTTTCCACTTTGAAAAAATGACCACTAGGGGTCTCCCTACCAGTCCTTTTTTTTTATAGATTTCAGACTCATGAAGGAGTCCTAAATCTCAGACTGCAGCCGGGACACAGGCAAACTCCCTGGCAGGGAGCAGTGCTGAGTTTGTCTGTGTTCTGGCTGCAGTCTGAGATTTAGGACTCCTTCATGAGTCTGAAATCTATAAAAAAAAAAGGACTGGTAGGGAGACCCCTAGTGGTCATTTTTTCAAAGTGGAAAATTAAATTGAAAGAAGCATATTTTTTTAGAACATGCTATTGGAAAGTTATTCTGCATACATTAATCTATAATATATAAAAAGTTTTTTTGATGAAAGGTACCCTTTAATTTTAGGTGGATGTAATTTTACATTATAATTCAGTTGTTTTTTTCGTGGTAAATTCTAAAATTATCGTAAAAATAAAAAAAATTTGAACAATGTTTCTTGTCTGTTTTATTAAAAACTCCTTTTACGTTTTAGTCCATATCCATCCTCTGTTATGATGATGATTTCCACTGATGGTTTATTATATTCCTGCTGCATCACATATACGAAAATAGCACTTAAATTGATCAACTTTCCCTCAGCCAACGTAAATATGATAGATATCCAAAAAAACATGCATGGAGATACAGAGACAGATAGTAGCGGGAGCATATTAACGCTGACAGGTTGTCATCTTAGGTTTAAACCTACAGACGTAACATTTTTCACGCTTGCAGTTTTTCTTGAATAAATCCTTAGTGCCTTTCTATAGCCGAGCTGATATAGAATAAATTATGGGTTGATATCAGTTTGGGCTGTGGCATATCTCACTGACAGCTGGAGACGACAGCAGAGATTTGTAAAAGGTTTACTGCAGAAAATACACCAATGAGCCACAACATAAATACCGCAGACAGGAGAAATGAACAACACTCATGCCACCTGTCAAAAAAAGAGGATATATTAGGCTATGCTCACAAGGCGTATTTTATGCAGAATGTCTGCCTGGAAAATTTCCTGTGGACATTCCGCAGACAGGGGGCGCTGGCAGAACATTCCGCAGAAAAACTTGACTTGTCAATTCTTCGTGGGGCAGCTCTGGGTTAGGTCCATGGGGATTGCAGCACCGTGTAAAATCCCAGGAGGTTGTCATCCAAGATCATCCTCAGTCCACGCTAAGACAGCATCCATACTAAAACATCCAGTTCAAAGAAGGAGAATTTACTGGTCAGAAGTGGAGAAGAGTGACGACCCTATCTCTTACTCTGATCTCTTTGTAGGCTTCCAGCTGGAGTTAGTGCTGCGCGTCTAAGCACGTCACAAAGTTTCTTCAGTTTACTCCCTGCGATAGGGTATCGTGTTACGAACCATGAGTAAGGTCTTCAAGCACCTGGACCACAGTCAACCAACCGGTGTAGGCCTCGAAGCTGAAACAAATTGGTCTGTACCAGTTTCTGTATTTGTACATCAACATGTGCATGCCCAAGTGCAAGAAGCTAACTATAGACCTTAAGGGTAGGGTCACACGTAACAGATCCGCAGTGTATTTTACGCTGCGGATCCGCCGGTGACCCAACCCATTTTGTGCACATGTGCAGTGTACTCAGACATCGCAACTGCTCCGCCATGTCTGAGTGGATTCGGTGACTTGCAGGCTCCTGTGTGGCCGCTCTTAGCAGCGGATAGCCGCTGGAGGCACAAAATGGGTCGGGTCACCGGCGGATCCGCAGTGTGAAATACGCTGCGGATCTGTTACGCTTCACCCTACAGTTCATCAGTACAACTTCTATCAGCACTTTATTCAAGTGAACTGTGACCAAACCTTCACACATCCTTGCTTAAGATCCATTGCAACCCTTTGCCAAAGTGACTTATTACTTGTATTCTGGACTGTCTTAACTGTATTAGACCCCCAGTACAAAAGCTGCAGGTTCTCACAAGGGGATCCACCAGGTTAGCAAGACCACACTGCTACACTTGACACTACCATATACCCTGCTAGAGGGACTACAGCAATCCTAGGCTTGGAGAACTTCACCTGTCCTCTTTGTGCGCACCACAAGTCTGTCCGTCTCTCTGTCTTGTCATTGTTGCTGCTTCTAGGTGCCAACTGGTAACTATTATGGGATTATCTTGCAGACCTGCCTCTTTGCAATGCCTTACATTCTGCACCCCAGGTTAGCCAGCACAAACCTGGGTGTAGCCCAATGATCCAATTTCCAAGTCACAAGTTGATGGGGCACATAAACACACAATTAAAGTCATTGTAGGTGCACCGATGTTATACACAGGTTTTGATGATATAGTTAGAGTGTACTTGCACCACATTTATTAAACAATGCAGGGTATGTGACAAATACTACATTTATCCATGAAATGAAAGGATAAAGATCTTGCTCATCTTTATTTCCTTCTACTTTCTCCTATAATAATAATAAAATAAAATAAATAAAAGTCTTAAAATAAGACTTACCGTATATACTCGAGTATTAGCCGTTCCGAATATAAGCCGGGGCCCCTAATTTCACCCCAAAAACCTAGGAAAAGTTATTGACTTGACTATAAGCCTAGGGTGGGAAATACATCATCCCCCCATGTCATCATCCCCCCCTGTCATCATCCAGACCCCCATCATTAACACCCCCTGCATCATCACCCGTGTCATCATCAACCTCATCATCATCACCCTTTCATTATCACCCCATCATCATCACCCTCGTCATCATCCCCCTCATCATCATCCGCCCCCTTCATCATCCAGACCCCCCCTTTTTTTTTCTACTCACCTCCCCAGTTGTTGCCTCCTCGGTGGGAAGGAAGGGTGAGCTGGTGCAGGCCATTCATCTCCGGCCATCTATGCTGCAGGGACCGTCTGGTGGGGAGGGTTAGTCGTTCCGGGCTGTCCATCTTCACCGGGAGGCCCTCTACTCCGCTCCGGGCCGGCCACGGACTAGTGACGTTGCGATGACGACGACGCGCAGGGACGTCCGTGCGCATGAAAGCCCCAGCCCGATGGCGTCAGTGCAGGGTCACTAGTTCGGGGCCGGCCCGGAGCGGAGAAGAGGGCCTCCCGGTGAGGATGGACAGCCCAGAACGACTAACCCTCCCCACCGGACGGTCCCTGCAGCATAGATGGCCGAAGATGGATCGCCTGGCCCATCCCCTCACAGCTAAGCCAGAAGCGTTTTTTTGTTCACTTGAGTATAAACCGAGGGGGGCGTTTTCAGCACGAAAAATTGGGCTGAAAAACTCTGCTTATACTTGAGTATATATGGTAATAATATAAAAGACTTAATAAAATAAAGTTCTAAAAAAAAGTCTTAAAATTAGGGTACTAAGCTGTTTTGTTTCTATGGTTCAATTTTCACTTCAACAACTAAAGGACATCAGGAGGAACAAATGATGCTTGTTCCTGTATCCTTCATTTTGGGTGCGATTATATTGATTTTAGGACAAGAGAGAATAATTTTCTTAATTATTTGATGTTTGACATAAAGAATTTCTTCTCAGGGTGCAGCTATAGGAATTGTAGAGGAAACAGGTGCTCTGGGGCCCTAATGCAGGAGGGGGCCCAAAGGCTTCTCTGCTGCAGAAGACATTATTTAAAGGAGATATAGCATGTGCAAAAATGTATAAGTTTTAGATCGCTGGGAGTCTGACGGCTCCCCCACAATCTCCTGTATGAGGCCGTGGCTCACTCAGAGAATGGGGAGTGTCGACCCCTGCTTGAAGCGGCGACAGCCGCTTCGTGCGGGGGTTGACACGCTCCGTTCCCTGAAATATCATGTGCAAAAATGTAAGTTTTAGATTGCTGGGGGTCTGACGGATGGAATCCCCCACGATCTCCTGTATGGGGCCCCGGATCTCTCAGGGAACGGGGTGTGTCGACCCCCTGCACGAAGCGGCGACAGCCGCTTCAAGCGGGGGTCGACATGCTCTGTTCCCTGAAATTTGTGCAAAAACTTGCTGGGGGTCCGACCGCTGGAGTCGCCCGCGATCTCCTGTATGGGGTCCCGGATCTCTCAGGGAACGGGGTGTGTCGACCCTCCGCACGAAGCGGCTGTCGCCGCTTCGTTCGGGGGGTCGACACTACCCGTTCCCTGAGAGATCCGGGGCCCCATACAGGAGATTGCTGTCGCGCGCTTCTTGCAGGGGGTCGACACGCCCCATTCCCTGAGAAAGCCTGGGCCCCGTACAGGAGATCGCGGGGGGTCCTAGCAGTTGGACCCCCACAATCTAAAATCCTGTGGATAGGGGATACATTTTTGTAGTTGATACTTCTCCTTTAAGTGGGACAAGGCAGGTATGGCTACAGTATCTCTCTTGCTTTGCTTTCCAATATTGAAACCTGTCTAACCCATGTGCAAGGAATATGTGGCTAATCTGAACAGCTCCCCCGCATCCATTACTACGTAACAGCTGCATACGCTGCCTCTGTGGCATATATTGCATTGAGATCACACCAGAATTACTATAACAGGATTACCGTAGCAGCAAAGACATTGATTTAAAGCTTGATACATCCTCTGATTTAAATGGATCTGAAATTTACACCAACCTGGGTCCATAAGCAACTCCAACAGCCAGGGAAATCTCATCATCATATTACACATAATGGAGATATTACAATTTTTATATTCTATGGGGCCTATAGGAAAATTGTATAACAATTCTTCCTGAAAGAACACGCTCTTAGTGTAGAAATATCTTATATATATATATATATCAAGACATATGAAGTTTTCCAATGCAAAACAGCAGCAGCAGTCCCCATAATTTGTCCCTAAGCTGTACATTTAAAGCAATAATATGGGGATGAGGAAATATGTATCTGGTACATCAAAATGTGTCTCAAGTTAATTTCACAGGATTTCTATTGCTCCACTTTTTCTAGCATAAGCGTTTGTGTTTTTTTTCCACTTTAGGGTAGGGTCACACACACTGCATCCGTAGTGTATTTCACGCTGCGGATGCGCACCAACGTGTGACCCTGCCTCCAAACCTTACTGAGCACACATGGCTGTCTGTCTAGCCCTGTCTGTCTGCTCATAGATCTGCGGCGTATTTTCTGAAGTGTAAAAAAAAAAACACGTCGGATCCAGTATGCATTATGACCCTACCCTATCCAGTATGACCCTACCCTTATACAGAAAATCTAGGTTGTATTTAAAGGGGTATTCCAGGAGTTTTTTTTTATCTGACTATGCTACAGGGGCTGTAAAGTTAGTGTAATTCATAATATAGTGTCTGTACCTGTGTTTTGTGGTGGTCTCGCAATTGTTAAGTGATCTTTGCCCCGATGTTCCTTTTTTAGTAGCATACAAAAGTGTGATGCCTCAGCTTTTCCCAGGTTGCAGTGCGGCCCGAGACATTAAATTACTAGTCAGGTGTTGAAAGGGAGTGTGTATCTGCTTTAATGGTTGAAGCGATCGCTTGAGAGAGGGGGATAATTCTTCACAGGGCTTTGTAACGTTTGGGGTTTACGTTACAGTGATTTTTATAGTTAAATTAGCAAGTTATCTTTACTTGAATTTTTGGGTATGTATGAGGGATAATTTTTTTTGCTGTGACCTATAGTTTTTATGAGTACCATTTTTGTGACCAAAAATCTGCATTTCTGGACTTATTTTTTATATTATATTTTAATAGTGCGGACATTTCCACACATGGTGATACCAAAGCTGTTTATTTTTTTTTTTATTATTTAATTAGAAAAATTGACCAAGGGGGTGATTTAAATGTTTATATTCTAATTTATTAACTTTAATTTATTTTTAATTTTTTTTTAAAAATTTTTGGTCCCCATAGGGGACTATTACCTGCAGTCTTTCAATTGCATTAACTTAAAGAATTTTTTACTACTTTTAAAAGCTCATACTAAGATTCTGCACAGGGTTTTCGCTACAGCAGAGTCCCGTTGAATTCAACCGTATTCTGCTGTGCACATGTCGGAATTTCTGTACCAGATGTTTCCGGCATGGAAATTCAAAATTCTGTGTCTATGAGATGGGGCATTCCTGTACGGTCCTGTTTCCGGAATTTCCGCATTCCTGTGCTGTCCACAATCCTGTGCGGAATGTTCGCAATCCTGTCCGCATTCTTGTACGGTCCAGTCTCCGGAATGTCCAAGCGGAAAATCTAATTTCGTAGTGTGAACATAGCATTATGGTTAAACACTAGAGGCTAAACACTGCGCAGCTGGTCAGTATTTATCAAGGTGCTTCACCCTTGTGATAAATGTTTACAGAGATAATGTGGAGCGTACCTGTAGGATAGCCCGCTGTGGCTGCTTGCACCTGGTCCCGGCTGGAGTGGCCACTGTGAAAAACTGTGACTCCTTGCAAAAGCCATAAACTAGTGTGGATTCTGTATGCCTAGGAAGCCATGCCTAAACCTTGCACACCAAATGCCCGCTGGATTTGCAAGCGCAGAAAACCTTATACACCATTGAATGTTGCATAACAAGTACAGCCCACAGCACCGCAACTTCGCAAGAGTACAGGCCAATGTAAGACCTTGATAAATTACCCCCTCATATTTTAGTTTCTTCTAAATACAGTGGACTGTGATAGTATGCAACTCCAAGGCGTTTTGGGGATTTTGTACCATGTGATTTACACAATATGCTGACCGCTTTGAAGGTGCAACATTTTTGAAATGATGACATAGGCAAAAACAGAGAAATATAATATGCATAAGTATTCACCCCTGGAAAATCGATACTATGTGGAGCCACCGTTCATTTCACTTACAGATGCCAGTCTTTTGGGATACGTCTCTGTTAGGCTCCGTTTCCACTTGGCAGTTTTTTTTTGTTTTTGTTTTAAATATCACTGCAGTTATTGAGCCTAAGTCCAAAGTGGATCCAGTAGGAAGGAGAAGTATTTTCTTTATATTTCCCATTCATTTTGTATGTGAGTCCACCCCTTATATTATATATGCAGTATCTCCCATAAGTGAGTCCACTTCTCACATTATATACAGTATATCCCATAAGTGAGTCCACCCCTCACATTGTATATACAGTATCTCCCATAAGTGAGTCCACCCCTCACATTATATACAGTATCTCCCATAAGTGACTCCACCCCTCACATTACATATATACAGTATATTCCATAAGTGACTCCGCCCCTCACATTATATACATTATATCCCATAAGTGAGTCCACCCCTCACATTATATATACAGTATCTCCCATATGTGACTCCACCCCTCACATTATATACAGTATCTCCCATAAGTGACTCCACCCCTCACATTATATACAGTATCTCCCATAAGTGAGTCCACCCCTCACATTATATACAGTATCTCCCATAAGTGAGTCCACCCCTCACATTATATACAGTATATCCCATAAGTGAGTCCACCCCTCACATTATATATACAGTATCTCCCATAAGTGAGTCCACCCCTCACATTATATATACAGTATATACCATAAGTGAGTCCACCCCTCACATTATATACAGTATATCCCATAAGTGAGTCCACCCCTCACATTATATATACAGTATCTCCCATAAGTGATTCCACTCCTCACATTATAAATACAGTATATCCCATAAGTGAGTCCACCTCTCACATTATATACAGTATCTCCCATAAGTGACTCCACCCCTCACATTATAAATACAGTATCTCCCATAACTGAGTCCACCCCTCACATTATATACAGTATCTCCCATAAGTGAGTCCACCCCTCACATTATATACAGTATCTCCCATAAGTGAGTCCACCCCTCACATTATATACAGTATCTCCCATAAGTGAGTCCACCCCTCACATTATATACAGTATCTCCCATAAGTGACTCCACCCCTCACATTATATACAGTATCTCCCATAAGTGACTCCACCCCTCACATTATATACAGTATCTCCCATAAGTGAGTCCACCCCTCACATTATATATACAGTATCTCCCATAAGTGACTCCACCCCTCACATTATATATACAGTATCTTCCATAAGTGAGTCCACCCCTCACATTATATATACAGTATCTCCCATAAGTGAGTCCACCCCTCACATTATATACAGTATCTCCCATAAGTGAGTCCACCCCTCACATTATATATACAGTATCTCCCATAAGTGAGTCCACCCCTCACATTATATACAGTATCTCACACAAGTGAGTCCACCCCTCACATTATATATACAATATCTCCCATAAGTGAGTCCACCCCTCACATTATATATACAGTATATCCCATAAGTGAGTCCACCCCTCACATTATATATACAGTATCTCCCATAAGTGAGTCCATCCCTCACACTATATACAGTATATCCCATAAGTGAGTCCACCCCTCACATTATACACAGTATCTCACATAAGTGAGTCCATCCCTCACATTATATACAGTATATCCCATAAGTGAGTCCACCCCTCACATTATATACAGTATCTCACATAATTGAGTCCACCCCTCACATTATATATACAGTATCTCACATAATTGAGTCCACCCCTCACATTATGTAGGTTACCTGCCCATTTAGGGATAGGTGGCCCTGACTGCACGGGACGGTAGGGGTTAACATAGAGCCCAGGATAGTTCCCCCTCCCCCCTGCTTTCCCGGGTTAGTAGGAGGGGAATTAAGGCACGC
The DNA here is from genome assembly GCF_029499605.1 of Hyla sarda. Taxonomy (NCBI): domain Eukaryota; kingdom Metazoa; phylum Chordata; class Amphibia; order Anura; family Hylidae; genus Hyla; species Hyla sarda. The sequence continues at coordinate 201,800,230 of NC_079195.1, forward strand.
CCAGGATATATTTAGGTCCACCCCACCCCCTGGTTAGTCCTTTTGTACTCACCAGCGCTCCTGAGAAGACAGCTTCCCTCCCTCCCTCCCTGTTTTTTTTTTTTTTACGTTTGTTGGTGTCACTTTGTATTCTTCTCGGCTGTGCATTTTGTTGTGAGGTGCATGGTCTTTGTTACCCCTTTTAAAAAAAAAATAAAATAAATAAAAAAAAATTATTTACAAAGAAAGCTGGTTATTTATAAAAAAAAGAAAAAATAAAAAAAATAAAAAAAAAAAAAAGAAAAATGTTATATTTATATATATATATATATATATATATATATTACTTTATGGGCACTTTTTACTTTTGCTCTTTGTTATTTGGACAGTTGCTGTTTGCTGTCTATTGTTCCTGACTGTATTTTCTTTATATGCAAGTCACAGCTGGCCTGAGGAGAGGAGAATTGAGAAGTGATGGCCCTAGGCACTTTTGCCCGCCGGGAGTCCGGCGGCTGGCAATACCGCTTCGGCTGAAGTAGGTAGGTTGCTGCAATGCAGCAGTTATAGAGTTAATATTCTGTTATTTAATAAATTGAGCTGTGACCACCACCCAGCCCAGTAAAAGAATAATGTTGTCTGTCATTATTGGGAGAGGTGGGGGGAGGGCATATGATGTGGTAGGCGTAAGTGTGCCGGGCAGTCTATATACAGTATCTCACATAATTGAGTCCACCCCTCACATTATATATACAGTATCTCACATAATTGAGTCCACCCCTCACATTATATATACAGTATCTCACATAATTGAGTCCACCCCTCACATTATATATACAGTATCTCACATAATTGAGTCCACCCCTCACATTATATATACAGTATCTCCCATAAGTGAGTCCACCCCTCACATTATATATACAGTATCTCACATAATTGAGTCCACCCCTCACATTATATATACAGTATCTCACATAATTGAGTCCACCCCTCACATTATATATACAGTATCTCCCATATGTGAGTCCACCCCTCACATTATATACAGTATCTCCCATAAGTGAGTCCACCCCTCACATTATATACAGTATATCCCATAAGTGAGTCCACCCCTCACATTATATACAGTATCTCCCATAAGTGAGTCCACCCCTCACATTATATATAGTATCTCCCATAAGTGACTCCACCCCTCACATTATATATACAGTATATCCCATAAGTGAGTCCACCCCTCACATTATATATACAGTATCTCCCATAAGTGAGTCCACCCCTCACATTATGTATACAATATATCCCATAAGTGAGTCCACCCCTCACATTATATATACAGTATCTCCCATAAGTGAGTCCACCCCTCACATTATATATACAGTATCTCCCATAAGTGACTCCACCCCTCACATTATATACTGTATCTCCCATAAGTGAGTCCACCCCTCACATTATATACAGTATCTCCCATAAGTGAGTCCACTCCTCACATTATATATACAGTATCTCCCATAAGTGAGTCCACCCCTCACATTATGTATACAATATATCCCATAAGTGAGTCCACCCCTCACATTATATATACAGTATCTCCCATAAGTGAGTCCACCCCTCACATTATATACAGTATCTCCCATAAGTGAGTCCACTCCTCACATTATATATACAGTATCTCCCATAAGTGAGTCCACCCCTCACATTATGTATACAATATATCCCATAAGTGAGTCCACCCCTCACATTATATATACAGTATCTCCCATAAGTGAGTCCACCCCTCACATTATATATACAATATATCCCATAAGTGAGTCCACCCCTCACATTATATATACAGTATCTCCCATAAGTGACTCCACCCCTCACATTATATACTGTATCTCCCATAAGTGAGTCCACCCCTCACATTATACATACAGTATATCCCATAAGTGAGTCCACCCCTCACATTATATATACAGTATATCCCATAAGTGAGTCCACCCCTCACATTATATACAGTATATCCCATAAGTGAGTCCACCCCTCACATTATATATACAGTATATCCCATAAGTGAGTCCACCCCTCACATTATATATACAGTATCTCCCATAAGTGAGTCCACCCCTCACATTATATATACAGTATCTCCCATAAGTGAGTCCACCCCTCCCATTATATATACAGTATCTCCCATAAGTGAGTCCACCCCTCACATTATATACAGTATATCCCATAAGTGAGTCCACCCCTCACATTATATATACAGTATCTCCCATAAGTGAGTCCACCCCTCACATTATATATACAGTATCCCCCATAAGTGAGTCCACCCCTCACATTATATACAGTATCTCCCATAAGTGAGTCCACCCCTCACATTATATATACAGTATCTCCCATAAGTGAGTCCACCCCTCACATTATATACATTATATCCCATAAGTGAGTCCACCCCTCACATTATATATACAGTATCTCCCATAAGTGAGTCCACCCCTCACATTATATATACAGTATCCACCATAAGTGAGTCCACCCCTCACATTATATATACAGTATCTACCATAAGTGAGTCCACCCCTCACATTATATACAGTATCTCCCATAAGTGAGTCCACCCCTCACCTTATATACAGTATATCCCATAAGTGAGTCCACCCCTCACATTATATATACAGTATATCCCATAAGTGAGTCCACCCCTCACATTATACACAGTATCTCACATAAGTGAGTCCACCCCTCACATTATATATACAGTATCTGCCATAAGTGAGTCCACCCCTCACATTATATATACAGTATCTCCCATAAGTGAGTCCACCCCTCACATTATATACAGTATCTCCCATAAATGAGTCCACCCCTCACATTATATATACAGTATATCCCATAAGTGAGTCCACCCCTCACATTATATATACAGTATCTCCCATAAGTGAGTCCACCCCTCACATTATATATACAGTATCTCCCATAAGTGAGTCCACCCCTCACATTATATATTCAGCATATCCCATAAGTGATTCCACCCCTCACATTATATATACAGTATATCCCATAAGTGAGTCCACCCCTCACATTATATATACAGTATCTCCCATAAGTGAGTCCACCCCTCACATTATATATACAGTATCTCCTATAAGTGATTCCACCCCTCACATTATATATACAGTATCTCCCATAAGTGAGTCCACCCCTCACATTATATACAGTATCTCACACAAGTGAGTCCACCCCTCACATTATATACAGTATCTCCCATAAGTGAGTCCACCCCTCACATTATATACAGTATCTCCCATAAGTGAGTCCACCCCTCACATTATATACAGTATCTCACACAAGTGAGTCCACCCCTCACATTATATACAGTATCTCCCATAAGTGAGTCCACCCCTCACATTATATACAGTATCTCCCATAAGTGAGTCCACCCCTCACATTATATATACAGTATCTCCCATAAGTGAGTCCACCCCTCACATTATATACAGTATCTCCCATAAGTGAGTCCACCCCTCACATTATATATACAGTATCTCCCATAAGTGAGTCCACCCCTCACATTATATACAGTATCTCACACAAGTGAGTCCACCCCTCACATTATATATACAGTATCTCCCATAAGTGAGTCCACCCCTCACATTATATATACAGTATCTCCCATAAGTGAGTCCACCCCTCACATTATATATACAGTATCTCCCATAAGTGAGTCCACCCCTCACATTATACTCAGTATCTCACATAAGTGAGTCCACCCCTCACATTATATACTGTATCTCCCATAAGTGAGTCCACCCCTCACATTATATACAGTATCTCCCATAAGTGAGTCCACCCCTCACATTATACTCAGTATCTCACATAAGTGAGTCCACCCCTCACATTATATACAGTATCTCCCATAAGTGAGTCCACCCCTCACATAATATATACAGTATCTCCCATAAGTGACTCCACCCCTCACATTATATACAGTATATCCCATAAGTGAGTCCACCCCTCACATTATATATATATACAGTATCTCCCATAAGTGACTCCACCCCTCACATTATATATACAGTATCTCCCATAAGTGAGTCCACCCCTCACATTATATATACAGTATCTCCCATAAGTGAGTCCACCCCTCACATTATATACAGTATCTCCCATAAGTGAGTCCACCCCTCACATTATATACAGTATCTCACATAAATGAGTCCACCCCTCACATTATATACAGTATCTCCCATAAGTGAGTCCACCCCTCACATTATATATTCAGTATCTCACACAAGTGAGTCCACCCCTCACATTATATACAGTATCTCCCATAAGTGAGTCCACCCCTCACATTATATACAGTATCTCCCATAAGTGAGTCCACCCCTCACATTATATACAGTATCTCACACAAGTGAGTCCACCCCTCACATTATATACAGTATCTCCCATAAGTGAGTCCACCCCTCACATTATATACAGTATCTCCCATAAGTGAGTCCACCCCTCACATTATATATACAGTATCTCCCATAAGTGAGTCCACCCCTCACATTATATACAGTATCTCCCATAAGTGAGTCCACCCCTCACATTATATATACAGTATCTCCCATAAGTGAGTCCACCCCTCACATTATATACAGTATCTCACACAAGTGAGTCCACCCCTCACATTATATATACAGTATCTCCCATAAGTGAGTCCACCCCTCACATTATATATACAGTATCTCCCATAAGTGAGTCCACCCCTCACATTATATATACAGTATCTCCCATAAGTGAGTCCACCCCTCACATTATACTCAGTATCTCACATAAGTGAGTCCACCCCTCACATTATATACTGTATCTCCCATAAGTGAGTCCACCCCTCACATTATATACAGTATCTCCCATAAGTGAGTCCACCCCTCACATTATACTCAGTATCTCACATAAGTGAGTCCACCCCTCACATTATATACAGTATCTCCCATAAGTGAGTCCACCCCTCACATAATATATACAGTATCTCCCATAAGTGACTCCACCCCTCACATTATATACAGTATATCCCATAAGTGAGTCCACCCCTCACATTATATATATATACAGTATCTCCCATAAGTGACTCCACCCCTCACATTATATATACAGTATCTCCCATAAGTGAGTCCACCCCTCACATTATATATACAGTATCTCCCATAAGTGAGTCCACCCCTCACATTATATACAGTATCTCCCATAAGTGAGTCCACCCCTCACATTATATACAGTATCTCACATAAATGAGTCCACCCCTCACATTATATACAGTATCTCCCATAAGTGAGTCCACCCCTCACATTATATATTCAGTATATCCCATAAGTGATTCCACCCCTCACATTATATATACAGTATCTCCCATAAGTGAGTCCACCCCTCACATTATATATACAGTATCTCCCATAAGTGAGTCCACCGCTCACATTATATATACAGTATCTCCCATAAGTGAGTCTACCCTCACATTATATATACAGTATCTCCCATAAGTGAGTCCTCCCCTCACATTATATACAGTATCTCCCATAAGTGAGTCCACCCCTCACATTATATATACAGTATCTCCCATAAGTGACTCCACCCCTCACATTATACATACAGTATCTCCCATAAGTGAGTCCACCCATCACATTATATATACAGTATATCCCATAAGTGACTCCACCCCTCACATTATATACAGTATCTCCCATAAGTGAGTCCACCCCTCACATTATATATACAGTATCTCCCATAAGTGAGTCCACCCCTCACATTTTTGTAAACATTTTCTTCTATCTTTTCATATGAGAACACTGAAGAAATGACCCTCTTTTACAATGTAAAGTAGTGAGTGCACATCCTGTATAAAGGTGTTTAATAATTGTGTCCCCTGAAAATAACTCAACACAAAGCCGTTAAAAGGGTTCTCCACCATAAGATGATTTTAATATGTACCTCTCAGACAGTAATAGACATGCTTAGGAGGGATCTTACTCTGTCTGGGCTAAATGGCTATGTTGTGAGATTACCACAACGCTGTGGCTATCTTTTTGTCAACTGGGTATTTTCTGTTGGAGTTCGTTCTCTCAAGCTACAAATCCCATAGCTCCTTGTTTGTAAGTGTGATGTCACTTTCCTCCCTCCCACACATCAGCCACCCCATCTATTAAAACACAAATGAGCTACATTTCAGTCAAAAGACCAGTGTTTTCTAGCCAGGGTACCTCCAGCTGTTGCAAAAATACAATTAGTAGTAGAATAAGCTCTCTCCCACCCAGCGGCTGCAGCACCCATTGAAGCAGGAAAGGCTCCCTTTGCACACCTGACTTGTAATGCCATGTCTCGGCCACATGTGAACCTTGGAAAACCAGAGACCTGAGTAATTTTATATGCTGTTAAAAATAAATATTGGGGTGAAAATCGCAGAAGAATTGTGAGAAAACTGTCACACACAGGTACAGACACTATATTGTGAACTACACTAACTTTACAGCCCCTGTAGCCAAATAAATAAGAATCCTGGAATAACCCTTTTATGTCTAAACCCTGCAACAAAAAACAGTACACCCCTGAGTGGGAAGGTCCAAATTGGGCCCAAAGTATCAATGTGGTGGATGTTAGAGACCTTACGCTCCCCCACCTTCCATTTTGGAATGCCACACAGATGCTCAATAGGGTTTAGGTCTGGAGACATGCTTGGCCAGTCCATCACCTTTAGCTTCTTTAACGAGGCAGTGGTGGTCTTAGAGGTGTTTGGGGTATTATCATGTTGGAATACTGCCCTGCGGCCCAGTTTTCATAGGGAGGGGTTAATGCAATGCTTCAGTCACAGTACATGTTGGCATTCATGGTTCCCTCAATGAACTGTAGCCCCCAGAGCCAACAGCACTCAGCACTCTTATAGCCTAGACCATCTTTATGTACAGCAAAAATTCTTTTTTTTTCAGATTCTTTGCCATGAGGTGCCATTTTGAACTGCTAGTGACCCGTATTGTAGAGTGTGAGAGCGATAACACTAAATTTAAAGGGGTATTCCAGGCAAAAACTTTTTTTTGTATATCAACTGGCTCCGGAAAGTTAAACAGATTTGTAAATTACTTCTATTAAAAAATCTTAATCCTTCCAATAGTTATTAGTTCCTGAAGTTTTCTGTCTAACTGCTCATTGATGATGTCACGTCCAGGGAGCTGTGCATGATGGGAAAATATCCCCATAGGAACTGCCCAGCTCCCGGGACATGAGTCATCAGAGAGCATTTAGACAGAAAACAACAACTCAACTTCAGAAGCTAATAACTATTGGAAGGATTAAGATTCGAAGTAATTTACAAATCTGTTTAACTTTCCGGAGCCAGTTGATATATATAAAAAAAAGTTTTGGCCTAGAATACCCCTTTAAGACACCTGCTCACCATTCACACCTGAGACCTTGTACCACTAACAAGTTACATGACACAGGGAGAGAAAATTGTTAATTGGTCCCAATTTGGACATTTCCACTTAGTGGTGCACCGTTCACTTACTTTTGTTGACAAGGTTTAGACATTATTGGCTGTGCGTTGAGTTATTTTAAACACTGTTATACAGGCCGTGCACTCACTACTTTACATTGTAGAAGAGGGTTATTTCTTCCGTGTTGTCACATGAAAAGATAGATTAAAATATTTACAGAAATGTGAGGGGTGGACTCTCTTGCATGAAATACTGTAAATGAAGTCCATCAGTTGTCTAATATTGTGCCTGGCACTTTAGCACACAAAAAAGCGCAATATGCTGAAACACTATGTAGCAGCTGGCAACATATAGTCGTTGGCTGTCTGGACATGCTGGGTGTTGTAGTTTTGCAGCTGCTGGAGGCACAATGGTTGGGGAACACTGATTTTACCATCATCACGCTAGTAAAGTCACTATCATCTATTCATAATCTGATGATTTACACACTTAATATTCAAAAAAAGGAGTGAGGATCCTGCTCGTGAGAGCTTACAAACTATGAGAAATGGGGTTGAGACAAATGGCAACCACCAGCATTCTATGTGTCCTGGCTCTAACCTGCATCAGGTGACATTCTCTGTGCCATGTTTCTTTTGTGCACCCTGGCCTTCCTCTTCTAAAGTCTCTCGCTACTTGGGCCATTGATGCAGTTTCCCCTCTGCACAACTACTGGCTGAGACTTACAGCGCCAGTGTGTGCTTTTTAATGGATCCTCCTCCAATCCCTGCCAGGCCCCACCAATAAGAAAGCACTCCTTCCTTTCTGTGGTGCCTGAGCAAAAGTGTAGTTTCTGCACAGGAAAGGGTTCTGTTTTCTTCCTGAATAGTGTTCCTGTATTTGACCATAGCCTGTTACCTGACTCTGTGTCAGCCTGATCTCTTTGTTCCAGCCTGCTTCACCTGTCCATGACCAGGATTGTCGACCATGCCTCTGTCTGCTGATCAAGCCTATTCCACATGGCTGCACCTGTTCTCACAGCACCAGCTCTGCTATACACCTAGTCAGCTCTGCTGCGCTTATTCCATCTAAAGCATCAACTTCCCCGACCTGCCTGTATCCCTGGTGCTTGGCACAGGGGCTTTCTGACCTGCTTGGCCAGCTGCCACATAACTGGGACAACTCTTTTGGTATGTCTCCACTTTGGCTAAGACCAGCTTATGCATTGGAATTCCGCACAGAGATTCCGCAGCAGCAGAGTCTTATTGTTTTCAATGGGATTCTGCTGCCTGTTTACATAGCAGAATTTCCATGCCGGAAACATCTGGCACGGAAATTCAAATTCCAGTGTCTGCTGAAAGAAAGACATGTCTATTCTTTTTTGTGTATTCTGCACGAAAATGCCATGCCATCTATAACACGGCGCATTTCCGAGAGGTCCTAGCGCGGGCATGTTCTGCCGGCGCATGGCTGTCAGGGGAATGTCTGCACTGAGCGTTTCTGTGTGGATATTCTATATTATGAACATAGCCTTAGACTCCACTCCCAAGTTTGGCCACCATCCAAACCGGTAAGTGGCACAGCGGCTCCACACCTGTTGGGGCGTTACAAGTTTGACATGTTTTTGCGGTATTATATTCCAGAGAAATCGTACAAGCAAAGTTTTGGAAACAGAAATGAGAGGTTCAGATGATGTTAGTTTTAGATCATTATCAGAGAGGAGATCAGGTGTAGGATGATAGACAGATGAAACAATCCACATGTAGTTGTCTCAGTGAAAGACAAATCAAACATGTCCAATGGCACAAGAAAATGGAAATACAATCTGAAATGAAGGTGAAAAATATCCAGGGAGTATATTTTTGTTACAAAGGAACAGAACACTTTCAAATTATAGAATATAAATTGAAGGTTTTTCATAATGTAGGTTGTGCTATGAAGAAGAGCCAAGACTTCCAGATGGATTGAGAAGGGCCCCGGGAGTCACTTGGGGTAGCTTCAGTTTGTTTGTATATCATATTAGGATTATTTCTGCGCTGGGCACCTGGAAATGATATCCAGCTTGAAGCAATCTGAGTTCTGGCCGTCTATGTATCTTAGTGTTATTCATTTACCTCTCAACAGAAAGACACTGAATAACAAAGGGAAGTGTTTATTGTAAAACCTTTATTTGTAAAGTTCAGGTGACCCCAAAAATCTGGGCCATTAAAGGGGTACTCCACCCCTAGATATCTTATCCCCTATCTAAAGGATAGAGGATAAGATGTTGGATCGCGGGGGTCCCGCCGCTGGGGACCCCCGCAATATAGCATGCGGCACCCACCTGTTTCTGCTCCGGAAGCGCTGGAGGGTCTGGGTCCCCACCACGGGAAAGGAAGTTTGTGATTGCACGACTCCGCCCCGTGTGATGTCACGCCCCGCCCCCTCAATGCAAGTCTATGGGAGGGGGCGTGACGGCCGGGGACCGGACCGGGGTGACTGCTGATATCTATCAGCAGGCACCCCGTGCAAATACCCAGGGAGGTCCACTTACCCATCGGCGGTGGCAGAGGACGGCTATGCGGCTCCCTGGATCCTATGGAAGCCGGTGAGTTGCCTAGCAACATCTGGAGAGCTACAGTTTGAGACCACTATAAAGTGGTCTCTAAACTGTAGCCCTCCAGATGTTGCAAAACTACAACTCCCAGCATGCCCAGACAGCTGTTTGCTGTTTGGCCATGCTGGGATTTGCAGTTTTGCAACAGCTGGAGGGCTACAGTTTGGAGATCACTGTGCAGTGGTCTCTAAACTGTGGCCCTCTAGATCTAGCAAAACTACAACTCCTAGCATGCCCACACAGCAGTTTGCTGTCTGGGCATGCTGGGATTTGTAGTTTTGCAACATCTGGAGGGCCACAGTTTGGAGATCACTGTGCAGTGGTCTCTAAACTTTAGCCTTCCAGATGTTGCAAAACTGCAAATCCCAGCATGCCCAAACAGCAAACAGCTGTCTCGGCATGCTGGGAGTTGTAGATGCGTACCTCCAGCTGTTGCATAACTAGTAGTTTTGCAACAGCTGGAGGCACACTGGTTGGAAAATACTGAGTTAGGTAACAGAACCTAACTGAAGGTTTTCCAACCAGTGTGCTTCCAGCTGTTGCAAAAGTAAAACTCCCAGCATGCACGGTCTGTCAGTACATGCTGGGAGTTGTAGTTTTGAAACAGCTGGAGGTTTGCCCCCCACCCCCATGTGAATGTACAGGGCAAGTTTACAGTGAGTTTCCTGCTTCAAGTTTGAGCTGCGGCGCAAACTCCTAGCGGGCATATCACCATAAACCCGCCAGTGCGAATGTACCCTAAAAACACTACACTACACTACACTAAAACATAATAAAGGGTAAAACACTACATATACACCCACTTACACTGTCCCCCCCAATAAAAATGAAAACGTATCATGTGGCAGTGTTTCCAAAACAGAGCCTCCAGCTGTTGCAAAACAACAACTCCCAGCATATCTGGACAGCCACTGGCTGTCCAGGTATGCTGGGAGTCTAGCAACTGCTGGAGGCACCCTGTTTGGGAATCACTGGCGTAGAATACCCCTATGTCCACCCCTATGCAATCCCTAATTTAGTTCCGATTAAATTCCGATTCTGAAAATTTTGTGAAAAATTGGAAAATTGCTGCTGAACTTTGAAGCCCTCCGATGTCTTCCAAAAATAAAAACATGTCAACTTTATGATGCAAACATAAAGTAGACATATTGCATATGTGAATCAATATATAATTTATTTGGAATGTCTATTTTCCTTTCAAGCAGAGAGCTTCAAAGTTAGAAAATTCCAAATTTTAAATTTTTTCACCAAATTTGGGAATTTTTCCTCAAGAAATGGTGCAAGTATCGACAAAAATTTGCCACTAACATAAAGTAGAATATGTCACGAAAAAACTATCTCGGAATCAGAATGAAAAGTAAAAGCATTCCAGAGTTATTAATGCTTAAAGTAACAGTGGTCAGATGTGCAAAAAACGCTCCGGTCCTTAAGGTGAAAATGGACTTGGTCTTTAAGGGGTTAAAGAAAACCTGTCAGCCTGTTCACCCACACTAAACCCAATACACTGGGTTATAGTGTGGGTGGACAGGATTCTATAGAGGGGTAACTTACTTAATTATGTCCTCTGGTTGCTGAGATATGTGCCTCTGAAGTTCTGTTGCTCCATCCAGGGAATTGCGTGCTGGAGGCGGGGCTCCACTAGCTGGCCAACTCTGCCTTCCTCTTTCAGGTTCTAATCCCACCCCCGCTATTTTCATATTCATTTTCTTCAACTCCACGTCCTAGTGATGTGGACTCACAGGTCTCATGAGCGCAGTGCTCTGTCTGCAGAGCGCATGCACCAGAATATTTCACTCTGCTCTCATGTCCTGATGACGTCTGGGTGGTCTTTCTTAGCGCATGCACCGCTTCTGATAAAACGAATCAGAAAGGGGCAGATCTTCACTGGGTACAACCAGGATCTATTTCAGTTGGCACCCCAGATTGGACGACCGGGTTGGGAGCAAAGGAACAGCTGCATTAAAAAGTCGCTGAGGTAGACCTATGGCGTAGGTTCTGTTAAATTCTGTTATCTTGCCTGTACATCTTCCTCTCCCGTTGGTCTATTTCTGTGACTTAGACGGCTGTCCTGCAGCCACCAAAAGATAGGTAATTCTTGCCTGGAGTCTGGTTATCTCGAACCAGTCATAGTGATTATCTTCTGCCACGATTGTTATGTGTATGTTGTTATATGTAAGTTTGGCCAGTTTCTAATTGACTCTGGGGGATTGAGTGAACGGGGAGATTGGGCATGGTCAATCCTCTAATGGCAGCGTAGTGGGCACATCGCTCAGGAAGAGCGCCGGGAATTGCCCGTCACGGTCGGTGACAGTGCGGGAAATTGGCGCAGTATGCCGGGAACATTGACATGGTCACTCCGGTAAAGGAGGAGCATTGGGTTGCGTGTCACACTCTGTGATAACGCGGGACTCTTGTAGTTACAAGACATCCCCGTGATCTCTGGTTATTGTTGTCAGTTATTGTTGTCCAATGTCGTGTTATGTCCTAAATGTGTTACTGGATTAATGTTTGATATATAATTACGATGGCTGAGGTCAAGTTAGAGTTGAGAACTAAGTTTTGAGGTTACGCTGTTAGGACGCCATCCTATTACATCCCATTAGTCTGAAGTCTGAAGTCCTGGTTTTCTGCCACTACACAGTTAAGGGAGGGTGGAACAGTCTCTGAAAGAGATAGAGGAGGGAACAATAGCGAGTCTGTGTCACCAGGATAAAACAGAAGGTTGTGAGAAAGCTGAACAGGAGAGAGTCTTAGGACTAAGGTTCCAGCTAGGAAAGATGGGTGCACAGCAGTTTAAACCTCAGAAAGGCACCCTAGCATGCGACCTGGTGACGGAAAGGGAGGGGGGGAGAATGTGGTAAGCAGCTGAGTAGACTAATGAAGGTATGCAGGTTACTGTATACTGTGGGAGGGAGATTACAGGCAGAGGAGTAATGGAAAACCTTAAGCGACAAAAAAGGAGTCCTTGAAGATAATATTTTGCTGAAAGCAGCAGAGGCTTGGTATAGTGTTGCCAGAGCCATACACAAGTGTAAGGGTCACGGCAGGTGGTGGATCCCCTGGGCCTTTGTGGATGATGACGTGAGCTGTGCCAGGGAACGGAGTCTAAGGTGCTGCTGGTTTTCACCAGAGCTCGCCGCAAAGCGGGATGGTCTTGCTGTGGCAGGCGCTACCCCTGGCATGACCTGTCCACACAGGTTGCTGGGATGAAGCTTGGCACAGAAGGAGACAGACAAGATGTGGTCAGGATAACTGATGGACAGGACAGGTGGCACAGTAGCAAGGTAAGGACACGGAACAAGGGTCAGGTACACGGATAACAGGAAGAATGGAACACAGAAGCTTTCTCTAAGGCACTAGGGAAACAAAGATCCATAGCAGGAACTGATACTTATAAGAGAAGGTGCAGGTGAATTCACTAATTAAGGGCATACTGGCCCTTTAAATGTAAGACCTTCGGCGCGCATGCCCCCGCGGGGCTTAGAACATGAAAGACCAGGGGGTAAGTGATGGGCTACAGGTGCGTCCTGTGATGCGAATCCCAGCCCCGCTGGCAGCGGGGACATAACAGGAGAGCGCTCACGGCCAGCCTACCTGGCCGGAGCACTGACATTACAACAAAGAGAACTGGATAGAACAAGAAGTGCAGGTAGGGAATCAAATTGCATATGTGTATGAGAATTATGATGATCTGTCCCCATTAGTCCCCCGGCCGCCACCGCCACCGCCCTATAATGTCGGATTGCCATATGGGTGTGTCCTGTCTGTGGCATTTAAAATCCCCAGTGGCGTGATACCTATTACAACTGTAACACTCATAAATCCACCCCTCTGAGTCCACTGAGTACACCCTACTCCACCCCATCCTCCCAATCATGCCGGATCAACCCCCTCACCTTCCACCCCTGATACATCATTTCTCGTACAGCCCCTTTTGGTGGTGGCCATATTAGCACACCCGAATCTACTTCTGAGCCTCCACCTTCAGCCCCTCCCGGTCCCACCCCTTCCGTCAGCCATATTGATACACCCGGAACTAGTCCTGCGCCTAGACCTTTAGCCCTTCCTGGTCCTGCCCCTTCCGGCTCATCCCATGGCAGCCATCTTGGTACACTTACTGCACCTAACCCAGAAGGCCCTGAAGCCCCACTCCTCTGTACCCGGTTCTTAGGACTGATGGCACATTGTACGTACCACCCACTAGAGGTGCCCCCTCCATGCCAGCCCCTCTTATGCCCGTCCAAGTCTGTAATGCCACTGCAACCACGGTTCTACCGGTGGGAGGGGTCCAGCTCCTACCCCTCAACAATTCCGGCTTAACAGCGGCTGCCCAAGCCCCTAGCAGTCATGCTGCCGCTGGGGCCCCTAGTGAACACTCCTACCAAGAACCACCTGCCACAGTGAACGGAAGTAGCCAGGGTACGGAAGACCTAATGGTCACCTGGAACACAACACCTCCAACCCAGACCACTGAGCCCCCACTCACTTGGGCCATCACCCTCTCTCCCAATACCTCCGGCTAGAAATGAGAGAATCGAAGATGACAAATGCGAATTCATTACGAATTTCATGAATAATTCAATTCGCAACGAATATCGCCGCAATTATACCGCTTCATTTACTGCGGTCCAAGCTCCAGAACATCTAAAATGGCAGATCCACATGTCAGTACATGGGGCAAGGAAAGCTGGGAAGGCAAGGCGGGAAGGGAAGTAGGTGGGATGACCCTGAATCACATGCAGGATTCAGCCTATCAGCAGCCAGTCACCCCTGTGATGTCGCAGACATTTTGCGGCTCATCATTTCATTCATTACACTACAGAGAGATAGGACGGACATCGCTGTGTGTGTTACACAGAAAAGCTTGTTGCAGCAGTGTTTCACCTCTTAGTCACTTCAGCCTTCTGTAGGACACAAAGCACAGCGTTTTTGCACAGAAATTAATTCTTACTGCAGCTGTTAACAGCATTGTATTACAGAGAGGGGCAGTGAAATGTGTGTTGCCTCAGCTGCAGAAACATTTTCAGAGGAGGGAGAAATATTTTTTTTAGGCCAAAGCTGTGTCTTTGTTCCACAACAACAACTGGTCTGCTGGTTATACTAGTCTATAGACGGTATAATCCATACCCAGCAGTCCATTCCTAATAGTATTTGAGAGTCTTTTTGCAGTTTTGGGTTTAGTACACAGTGACTGTGTGCTCCAGCATTGTTGTGTACTACTGGTGCTGTGGTCAAATTTTTTTTTTTTTGCGCACTGTAGCACATTTTTCTGCCCTTATAAGTGCATACCACATACCTACATCTAAGTGGTGTACTCTTTTGTACCTGTTAATCTGTCAAGGGCCTACATACTGTGACAGGACAGCCAAAAGTAATCACTGGCTGGTGTTTTACTCCAGTACGTTTATTAAGCGTACTGTAGCGCATTTATCTGCCCTCATAAGTGCATACTATATACCTACATCTAAGTAGTGTACTGTTTTGTACCTGTTAATCTGTCAAGGGTCTACATACTGTGAAAGGACAGCCAAATGTAATCACCGGCTGGTGTTTTACTCCAATACGTTTTTTTAAGCGTACTGTAGTGCATTTTTCTGCCCTGTTTGTTCCACCACAAATGGTCTGCTGGTTATACTAGTCTGTAAACGGTATAACACATACCCAGCAGTCCATTCCTAATAGTCTGCGAAAAAGTGAAATTTTGTGTTTAGTACACAGCGACTGTGTGCTGCAGCATACGTTTTTTTTAAGCAAACAGTTTTTCTGCCCTCATAAGTGCATACCACATACCTACATCTAAGTAGTGTACTATTTTGTACCTGTTAATCTGTCAAGGGCCTACATACTGTGAAAGGACCGCCAATAGTACAGACCTGCTGCTGTTCTAGACAAATACTGTTTTGAAGCGTATTGTACTCCCCTCATATACGCAATAAGTATATCCTGCTCCTCCCCGGAGCGCTCGTGGCGTTCTCCTCTCTGCAGCGCCCCGGTCAGACTCGCTGACCGGGAGCGCTGCACTGACACTGTTGACGGGGATGCGATTCGCATAGCGGGACGCGCCCACTCGCGAATCGCATCCCAATCCACTTACTTGTTCCGGTCCCCAGCTGTCACGTCCTGGCGCGCGTGCCTCCGCTCCCTAGGGCGCGCGCGTGCCAGCTCTCTAAGATTTAAAGGGCCAGTGCACCAATGATTGGTGCCTGGCCCAATCAGTCTAATTAGCTCCCACCTGCTCTACGTCCTTATTACCTCACTTCCCCTTCCCTGTATGGCTGTATCTTGTTGCCCTTGTGCCTAGAGAAAGCATTTCCTGTGTTTGCCATACCAGTGTTTCCAGACCTTCTGCTATTACCATTGACTACGAACCTTGCCGCCTGCCCTGACCTTCTGCTACGTCTGACCTCGCCTCTGTCTAGTCCTTCTGTCCCACGTCTTCTCAGCAGTCAGCGGGGTTGAGCCGTTACCGGTGGATACGACCTGGTTGCTACCGCCGCAGCAAGGCCATCCCGCTTTGCGGCGGGCTCTGGTGAATACCAGTAGCAGCTTAGACCCGGTCCACCGGTACGGTCCACGCCAATCCCTCGCTGACACAGAGGATCCACATCCAGCCTGCCGAATCCTAACAGCACTCACCAGTACTTGCAGAACTTATTTATTTTTTATTATTAAAAATGCTAACAAGCAGGTGGCGGGGAGTACAGGTATCGATGCAGGGGCATTCTCAAGACAAGACAGACTGTTTAGTGCTGTCTTGTACTCCCTGCCACCCGTCTGTATGCACATTTATAATATAATATTTATTCATATAATATATTAATGAATAAATATAATATTTATTCATATAAATATTAATAAAAAGAAAGAAGTTCTGCATGTACAGGTGAGTGCCATCTGTCTGTTTTACCTTGCACCTGTGAGAATTTGTATGATTTGGATAGAGTACCACTGTCAGCAGCAATACGTTGTGTGAGTCGTGGCTGTTTCCTCCGGAACGGTCTCTACATGTAGTTTGTATATTATCTTGTATGTAGGCTGCAGGTGGCCCAACATAGTACTAGAGCATCCTTTTAATTGTACTGTTTCCCCCAATAAACATATCCTTTCACTCTAACACTGTAAGCACTTGCATATGTCATCATTACGTTCACACATATAAAGTTTCATACAATTCTAGTAACTCCCTCCTGATGCATAATTTTTTTTGGTCAATGATTGTATAATTAACTGGATCTCTAAGGCCCCAAACTCATACATAGTCAATATTTACTAGGAAGACTGTTGCCCTTTAATTCATTTATTTAAGGTCTCCAGTCTTCTAATCAGAAATCATGAATCATGTTATTATTTTGACCATAGAAAATAAATTGTTCGATTAGTCCATATTTTAATTTTGAACAAACGTAAACTGAAAACAAGTCTTAATGAAAGCAAGCGAAGATGTTTATTTTCTTCCAGCACCGTCCTGGTATTGAACCATTTCCTTCTTGGGTTATCGATTGGTATGAAAGTACTGACATAAATTGTAAACACGACTGGGGAAGTCAGTTGTCTTTGGTGCTTAATGGTTCAGGTTAATGTTTAATCAATGGCGAGGATTTAGTGAATGCATACAGTGGGTGACTGCTGTGGACACCAAGGGATAGATGATTTCATTGATTTCTCTTATCAGGGTGACTCATAGTGCATCCTTATCTACTGACAATGAATGATCTATAAAGCACCTACTTATAACTCTTAATGAATAGGACAATTATTGCTTTTTATGTATTCTAAATGACCATTAAAATCGGGTAGGAGGGGAGGGGGGGGGGGGGGTTGTCATAAGTATGCCCATTGTGTAGTAGATAAAAAAGTAAACCTTCACTTACCGCTGGTGCTTCTGCATTGCCTCCGGTGTCCTGCTTCGGACCCTGGTGTGGCCTCCTTTCTGCTTCTGGGGGTCGACAGTCACGCAATGTTCCGCCTTGGCTGACGATAGGCTGAGTGGCAGTGTGATGTATTGGGCCCAATATGTTATATTGCCGCTCAGCCTATCGCCAGCGGTGGCGGGACATCGCTAAGCTGCATCATGACTGTCGACCCCCAGAAGCAGGAAGAAAACATCACTGGGGACTGGACATCATGCCCGAGTGCTTCTGGTGAGTAAACTTTAATTTTTTTATGTACTACGCCATGGGAATTTTTCTGAAAACCCCCTTCATGTACGATAACCCTTTCAATTCTGTAACATGAGACACAAACTAAATGAGCAATAGACCTTGAAAGAGGAAGAGTGGACCCTGCCCAAGGGTTTGAATCCTCAAGGGAAGGTAAAATTATACTTAGGTATATTTTAATATGACATTGATACCATTATTGCCATAAGAATTTTTCAGGGCCCCATAATGTTTAATTATTGGGTCCCCTGCGTACTCCTTTTTAATTGCACTCAAGACTGACTTTACATTTGATTTTAAAACTGTGAAAGAGAGGTAGCTCAAACCACAAGTGCAAATTGAAAACGTAAAAATGCCAGATGAGTACTAGTATATAAAGTTGCGTATCATGTGCGACCTGGGGAGAAATTGTATAGAAAATAAGGGGGAATGCTTTCCATAAATCTGGTCTCTTATAAGCTCATATATGGGAGCATATATAGTGGTTATATAGTGTGTTCACAGTTGGATATACAAAATTGTAGGATACAGTATAGGTAAAAAAAAGAGATTTATCACAACCTGTGCAAAGGAAAAGTTGCCCATAGCAACCAATCAGATCGCTTCTTTCACTTTACAGGGGACTTGTTAAAAATGAAAGAAGCAATCTGATTGGTTACTATTGGCAACTGGGCAATTTTTCCTCTGCACAGTTTTTGATAAATCTCCCCCTATATATTTATTGATACACAATGTATATGGCATCTGCCTGCAGGGCCCTTACAGCAGTTCCAATAGATAAATGATAACAATATACTAAAATCATATAAAGAGCATATTATAATATAAACATTTATCGGCGTATAACACGCACTTTTTAGGCTAAAATTTTTAGCCTAAAGTCTATGTGCGTGTTATACGCCGATACACCCCCAGGAAAGGCAGGGGGAGAGAGGCCGTCGCTGCCCGCTTCTCTCCCCCTGCCTTTCCTGGGGTCTAGAGTCCTGCTGCCGGCCCTTCTCTCCACCTGTTGCCGGGGTCGGGTCCGCGCTGCTTCAGGCCTCCGGTGTGCGTCCCCTGCGTCGTTGCTATGCGCTGCACGGTGCGGCGCATGACGTCAGTGCGCCACGCCGTGCAGTGCATAGCAACGACGCAGGGGACGCACACCGGAGGCCTGAAGCAGCGCGGACCCGACCCCGGCAACAGGTAATTATGCAACCGGGGATGGGGGAAAGCAACGGGGCAGCGGTGCCGGCAATGGGTGCCGCTGCCCCTTCTCTCCCCCTGGCTGTCGGCGCCGCTTCTCTCCCCCTGGATATCGGCGCCAGCACCGCTCGTCAGGGGGATAGAACGGGCAGTGGCGCCGATAGCCAGGGGGAGAGGAGGGCCGGCAGCAGGGCTCTAGACCCCAGGAAAGGCAGGGGGAGAGAAGCCGGCAGCGACGGTCTCTCTCCCCCTGCCTTTCCTGGGGGTGTATCGGGGTATACACGCGCACACCCGCACCCTCATTTTACCATGGATATTTGGGTAAAAAACTTTTTTTACCCAAATATCCTTGGTAAAATGAGGGTGCGTGTTATAGGCCGGTGCGTGGTATACCCCGATAAATACGGTATGTAATACAATATAAAACTTATA